>NC_079459.1:34996274-35006274 GCF_903798145.1 Danio aesculapii | reverse complement strand
CTGCGTTGGGAATAACTACAGCAGTCGCCATCGTCGATCTCATATGAAGTAAGAGATTGCGATGACGGGATGACGTGTGCAGGTGTTGTAATGCTGTCCCATTTCTTAGGGGTAAGTTTTAAAAAACCCTTCCCCTTCACACTCTGTTTTAAGAATTGGGATTGGGCCTAAGTATTACATGTTGCAGATTATTTTCTAAATAACATTTTTGATTTATTTTAATATATTAAGTAAATATTAAATGACATTATATAGAAGTTAAATTATAAAATTATTAAAACTGCATTAATCATTCATTTTCTTTTCAGCTTAGTCCCTTTATTAGTCAGGGGTCGCCACAGCGGAATGAACACTCTTATGACCAGTCAGGACACCTTAGCAACCATTTAGTAACACCCAGACAACCACTCAGAACATCTTAGCAACAGTACAGCCACACCCTAGCAACCCTCCACATGCGCTTAGCTGTGCTGCAGCGATCTTTCCTGCGCTCAGTTAGTCTTTCTGAAGATTTATGACTCTCCATCTATTTTAATCTGTTGTGTTTCTGCCAGAGCAGATAGTGCTGGAGTAAATCTCCTCTGCTGTATTTTTGGAGACAACCATGTTTTTCCGACCACATGGGCATCAGTGATTTAGAGAGCGTCGCCCCGCTGAACTCTGGGTAACAGCAGGAGATCAGTTTCTCCATCAGGAGGCGCTGGAGGCTCTCAGACTGAAAACGTATTCATCCACTTCTCTCTCACTCTAGTTAATCATCAATAAGGCTCACTGTTTATAATAGTTGAGTTCAGCCATAATAATATTAATGAGTGAGTTGAGGATGACAGTTTAGATCAGGGGTGGGCAAACTCGGTCCTGGAGGGCCGGTGTCCTGCACAGTTTAGCTCCAACTCTAATCAAACACACCTGCTTATGGATTTCTAGTGATCTTGAAGACACTGATTAGCTTGTTCAGGTGTGTTTGATTAGAGTTGAAGCTAAACTATGCAGGACACCGGCCCTCCAGGACCAAGTTTGCCCACCCCTGGTTTAGATCAAATTACATTTCAATATTTACATGTTATTGACACGTTTCCAATCATAGTTCAGGCCCGTAGCCAGCCTAGTGAAAGGGCTGGGGGGCTTATTTTTCTCTAAAAGTGGACTTTTTTGTTTTGCATTTCCCCCCAGATTTTGTATTTGATTAAGAAGTTTAAATACAGCATTTTGGTCACATTTTATGAAGTATTTACTGCTGGATTAGCTTGTCTTCTGGAATCATGTGCATGCTTTTTGCAGTAACATAAATAATGACTGTTTTGCCAAGTTGCTTACCAGGATCACGTGCACATTTTGTCAGTCTAAACACACACTACGTGTTATTTTTTTCATTTTTATGTGGACTTCCCCTAGAGGTAGACATATGACGAAATTTAATAGTTCAATATGTTGTGATAATCGATATGCAATGACTATTGATAACAATTATTTTAACGTTTAGAGTGTTTTTTTAATATATTCAGATTGTGTTAGTGGTTGTTCATCACAGCATCACATGCTTGATCATTTACTTGGTGCATTTCTCACAACACTATTTACATTCTCAAAACTATTAGTACAAGCTGAAAACCTCGTTGATAACATGCAGAAGCGTGTCACCTGCTCAAAATGGAGAGCTCATTCCTCAAAAGCAAGTGTTGATGTCAATGAAAGTGTGAGTGTCATCAAGATGAACAGTCCTGACACCATTGTTTATGATCAATATAGTCAAATGGCTGTCGAGTTTTCATTATGACCATTTACGGTTCATTTTTTCCAATGCAAAAACGTCAGATTTTGGTGACACGTCCTGAAAATGCTCAAGACAGCACTATATATTTGCACAGCCATTTGAAAACTACAGTAAAGTTAGACATCACTGCATTTAGTGAGGTATCTGAGTACAAGACACTGAATATGTGTTTCACATGTTTACTGCATTCACTCTTTACTATTCTAATTTATTCACAGCATTGTGCGAAAGAATAAATACACTCTTATTTACAACAAACATAAGCTCCCTTTGGGTAGAGCTGTGCACAACTGTAGACAATACTGCAGTACATATTGGAACTGAACCTACAACATACACAGGTCTGTAAATCCTTCATCAAACTGTTCAATTTAGAAGATATTTTCAGGAAAAAAAAAAGATTAAAGTTTTTATTAAATTAGCTTGACAGATTTTGACAGCTAGTTCACCATTTGTGTTTGTAATGACTCCAGTAATGAAATGAGGACTGTTAGTTTTATATGGAGTGACTATTCAGCCTTCACAAGTTTAGTTCATTTTGACTGACATAAGCAGATGATAATGTTATAAACAGCAGAGAGTTGTATGAAAGCAGTTGATGCATGTCCAAAATATCCCCCCCCCCACCCCCCCAGCTTAAAATGTAAAATGATGCATATGTAGTTTACATTAAAAAGTATATATAAATTGAGTGATTCAATTAAATACTGTATTTTAACATTCAATGTAGCAATTTAAAGTTTTTAAGTACAAAAAAATGAGTGTGTATAAACCAAATTACTGTATAAACTGTTATTTATTATTTAATATCACTATTGTTATTTTAATATTGCTCATTTTAATACTTTTACCCTTTTATAATATGAAAATATACTTTATTTATGAATATTTACTTTTATTTATGAAAATTAGTCACAATATCAAAAGCTATTCAAAAAATATTCTATTATAGTTCAGCATAACAAATTCTGCGTATTCTGCACTTATTAAAATATATAAAATAATGAGTGATGATACTACATTTAATTATATTTAAAATGATTCTCTAAGCAGATCTGTGCTGTTTCTCAGTGAACTGGGCTGGTTTAGTCAGTTCTTTGTGTTATCAGTGGTGCAGGTGTGGGACAGATGCAGAACGGACAGAAAAATCTGAACTGGACAACACTGTTCTCGGGAGACTAGAGAAATATAAAGCAGGTGGATTAGAGAACAGGTCCAAACCTCTATACCAGATGGACGAATCCTCTGACCTGCTAGATCTGCTCGAAAAAGTGTGAAGTTTCATGGAGGAAACTTCACACACACACACATTTCTGTCCTCAATATTATATAGACTACTTTTGAGGCTTTCTTAGCATTTATGTGTGAATTATTCTTTTAAAAAGCCACTTTAAACATCTCCAAATCTGGCATAATTATCTGAATAAAAGCAGAATTAAGAGGAAACTATGCTGAATTCATTCATTCATTTTCTTTTCGGCTTAATCCCTTTATTAATCCGGGGTCGCCACAGTGGAATGAACCGCCAACTTATCCAGCATATGTTTTACACAGTGGATCCCCTTCCATCTGTAACCCATCACTGGGAAACATCCATGCACACTCAGTCACACACATACACTATGGACAATTTAGCCATCCCAATTCACCGGTACCACATGTCTTTGAACTTGTGGAGGAAACCGGAGCACCCGGAGGAAACCCACACCAATGCGGGGAGAACATGCAAACTCCACACACAAATACCAACTGACCCAGCTGGGGCTCAAACCAGTGACCTTCTTGCTGTGAGGCGATTGTGCTACACACTGTACCACCATGATGCCTATGTTGAATTCATGTTAATTAACTGTGTAGCTGTTTTCTGGCACTGATGTAAGCATTCGCAACACCTTAGCAACTATACAGCAATTTCCTAGCAACCCCTTAAAACACCTTTGCAACTACAGAGCAACACCCTGACAACCAAAAACAGCACTTTAACAACTATTTAGCAATTTGCTCTCAACTACTTTAAACATTTTGAACTATATAGCCACACCCTGGCAACCATTGTGAACACCTAAGCAACTATGTAGCAACTGCATAGCAACACCCTATGGGAACCAGTCAGAACACTTAAGCAGCTATGAGGAATTCTCTGTCAATCTCTCAGATCACGTTGTCAGCTATATAACTTCTTGTGACTACTTCTTGAGAACACTTTAGCAACTATGTAACTCCCCGGCAACCACTCAGAACATCTTAGCAACTATATAGCAACACCCTGGCAAACAGTTAGAACACTTTAGCAACTATAAAACTATTTCCTGGCAACCACTCAAAACACCATAGCAACTGTCGTAACATCTTAGCAACATCTTGGTGATTACTTGAAACACCATAGTGACTATATAACAACATCCAGGCAACCATTTGGAACACTTTAGCAGCTATATAGCAATGCCCTGGCAACCACTCAAAACATTTTAACAACTGCGTAGCAACTCACTGACAACTACTTAAAGCACCATAGTGATTATATATCAACACCCTGGCAACCATTTAGAAAACCTTAGCAACAATGTAGAAATTCCCTGGCAACCACTCAAAACATGTTAGGAAGTGCGTAGTAACCCCCTGGCAACCATTTAGAATTCTTCAGCAGCTGTATAGCTACTCTCTTTTAACCATTTATTAACTGTATAGCAACACCCTGCCAGGCTCCTCACAACACATTAGCAGCCATATACAATAAAAACACCCTGGCAACCACTCACAACACATTAGCAACAATATATTGCAGTATCACCCAGGAAACCACTCACAACAACTTAGCAATCATATGACATCACCCTGGAAACCACTCACAACACCTTAGCAACCATATAGCAACAATATGGCGACCACTTACAACACCTTAGCAACCATATAGCAACACTCTGGTGAACACATACAAAACACCTTAGCAACCATAAAGAAACACTCTGGTCACTACTCAGAACACCTTAGCAGCTATGTAACAACACCCTAGCAACCAGTCGGAACACCTTAGCAACCATATAGAAACACCCCAGTGACTACTCAGAACACATTAGCAACTATGTAGCAACAATTTTACAAAAACCCAGAACACCTTTATAACCATATAGCAACTCATTGGCAACCACACAGAACACCTTATTAATGATATAACAACACAGTATAACTACACTCTAGCAACCACTCACAACACGTTAGCTACCATAAAACTATAGTAACACCCTAGCAACCACTCACAACGCCTTAGTTATCATATAGAAAAACCCCATAACCAGTCAGAACACCTTAGAGACTAGGTAACAACACCCTAGCAACCATATAGCATTACCCTGGTGACCATTCACAGCTCCTTAGCAACCATATAGTAACATTATGGCAACCACTCACAACACCTTAGCAACCCCATAGCAACATTCTGAACACTTTAACAGCTATGTAGCAACTCCTTGGCAACCACTCAGAACACCTTATTAACAGTATAGCAACACCCTAGTAACCCCTCACAACACATTAGCAACCATATAACTATAGTAGCAATCTAGCAACCACTCACAACACCTTAGCAACCATATAGCAAAACCCCTGTGACCAATCAGAACACCTTATGGACACCTAATGTGTTCTGAGTTGTAACAACACCCTAGCAACCAGTCGGAACACCTTAGCAACCATAAGCAGTGTACATTTGAATCAGAAGTGTGGCATGTGGAGCCCCGCATCTCAGATTCTCCATGTAGAAGTGTTTCGAGGGCGGGGGACCGTTGATAGCAGCACTCAGCTCTGTCTCGTGTCTCAACAGTTAACTCTCCGAGCTCAACACAGCTGGGCTTTCGCCAGGCATTCTGGGGCTTTTGGCTGTCTGACAAGGTGCCTGCAAAATGACCTGAAAAACTGGCTTACACTGGACCGATGTCGACCAACTGCACTAGACAATGAGCCGCGCCACACAACCGTTTAACTGAACGAGGAGCGTTAATGAAACCGCGCACGTTCCACTGTTCCACTGCATATTAAAATAATCCGGTTTAATAATAAAGGGCGGGATGTTTCCTTAGTATGAAGTGTGTTTGGACTATTTTAAAAGCATTATTAATGAACGCAATCTGCTCATTCATTCATTTTCTTTTCATCTTAATCCCTTTATTAATCAGGGGACATTCCACAGTGGAATGAACCGCCAACATATCCAGCATATGTTTAATGCTGCAGATGCCCTTTTAGCTGCAACCCAACTAGGGATGGGTACCAAAACTCGGTACTTTATCAGTATCGATTCTACATTATAAAAGACCGAAGTATCGATAAGCTCTGACGTTAGCGGTTCTGCTCTCGGTTCTGGAGAATTATTGCTGAATAAACATTAATTACAGTAGCTTAATTTAACTGACCAACCTTTTGTAATTTGCGATATTTGATATTCGTCTGCTCAGTTGGTAATCTCACATGAGTAATGGTCGTGTTTCCGGCGAGCGCGTCAAAGCCTTTAGTTCTCGGCTGTGCGCGCGCACTTAGCGGAGACTCGCGTTAAAGCTGTATTTATACTTTTATCGCGCACCTCCACTGACTGCGCGTACACCTCGCGAAACGGACGAGGCTTTTATACTTGACGTGTTCGCCGTTGTAATATTCTTTAAAATAACAAGGGGCGGTCAAAAGGAACCCACCATAAAGTCAGACGGATAAACAGAGAAGTAGGAAGTTTCCGAAACTACGTCATATCATTGATATCGTTCAAGATTTTTAAACGAATTATTTTTATTGTTTTTATAAATTATTTTAATGATTATAAGGATTTTTAGACCCTTTCAAGATTTTGAATGGGTCAAAGGCTTAACTAATTACCCTAGTTAAGCCTTTAAATGTCACTTTAAGCTGAATACTAGTGTCTTGAAGAATATCTAGTCTAATATTATTTACTGTCATCATGACAAAGATAAAATAAATCAGTTATTAGAGATGAGTTATTAAAACTATTATGATTAGAAATGTGTTGAAGAAGTCTGCTCTCTGTTAAACAGAAATTGGGGGATAAATATTCAGTATATATAATAATAATAATTATAAATAATAGCATATATAAATATGCATATGATATAATAATTTAGACCTCAACTCTATATTTTTATTCTAAAATAATCAGAACTAATAATCAATACATCAATAATCAATAATCAAAATAATTATATTTAATCAGAAGCCGGTCTGAAATGTGTGTTTGCTGTACACAGAGCAGTTTCTCAATGGTCACACACACTCGCTCTCTTCATCGCTGATCCTCGTCTCTCCATCCAAGCCTGAGTCCCAACACAAAAGCTGCGGCTCCATCTGCACACACTCGCAACACAAGAGGCTTCTGTCACCAGCCGGACACACGTGACCTTACAGAGCACGGACGCACAGACAGAATAACAGATGAACAGAGAGAGACAGGCAGATAGATAGAAAGACAGATGGACAGAGAGACAAACGGACAGACAGAGAGATAGAAAGATGGACAGACAGATAGATGGACGGATGCACAGACAAATGGATAGACACGCAGAGAGATGGGCTGACAGACACATACTGACAGAAACAGAGTGGCAGACACACTTACACACAGACTGAGACTGACAGAGAGACAGATGGACACAGAGAGACACACACATGCAGACACAGACAGACAGACAGGTGAATCATCATTGAGCAGACTCATTAACACTTTGTATGTCTGACTTTTCTGTGAATGTCTGCAGATCTTTCTAGAGCTGCTTAAAATAACGCAACGTCTGACAATCTTGCTAGTAAATACACTCCATCGTGTTTGGAGGTCAATCTGAAACTAATTAAATCAATAAATTATAAATATTCATTTATAATCTGAGATATTCAGTACCCTGTTATTGCCAACACAGGCTCATTGTGAAAACGTAGCCCTGCGGACGTTTCTGGAGACAGCGAATTACGTAAGCGGAGGTACATATGGCTGCATTTCATTTCTTTAAACGAATGCTACGGGGCGGTGTGACGCCGTTCCTTTTCGTGTTTACCAGCTGACCGCTTACCTCCGTATGGACGACATTCCGGCTGTAACCAGTTTGTCCCGTTAGCGTGCCATGTCCGTCAGCAGATTTGAGATACAGAGAGGAGTTGACCCCGAAGACGGGGGTTCGAGACAGCGGCCTCTGGTGGGTTTACGCGAGAACGGCAGGCGCGAATGGCGCTCGTGAGGGAAATCTGAGATCTCGAAAAGCGTACACGGCGACCTCTGGCGGATTCGCAAAAACAAAAACTAGAAAAACGTGCCGCCTCGACGTATTTCGTAGTCTCCAGAAACGTCTGTGGAGGTACGTTTTCAGAATGAGCCTTGGTTGCGTTATTCAGTTACTATTTATTTAGCAATTTCTAAACCGCTTCGGCTGAAATTTGAGACGCAAATTGCACGCAGACTCAGACTTTGGCACTGTTTACGCTAATGCGTTTCCGTTTTAAAACGCATAAGTTTTGCTACGGTCACGTCATCCGTCCACACTACGCCAGAGTTTTCCAGACCTGAAAATGGAGTGTTTTGAAAACGCTGGAGAGGCCGTTTTCATTCTAAAACGCTGCTGCTTACTCTCAGTGTGGATGGGGGAAAACAGAGACATCTGGAAACGGAGGCGGGGCTGCAGACATTCGCCTCTCTGATTGGGGCTTTTTCCTCGATATTAAGTAGCCTACACGCAGTTCAGTCCTGCATCCTCTTCTAAGTTCAGACTTTGCACGTTTGATATGGAAAACAAACTCCCGATATGTACTTTATAAAGTCATTTACATCACCCTGGCTATGTTGTTTCACTATCTTAACAATGAAGTGAAAACATGATGTGAGGAACTGACAATTTTCATTTTGATATTAGCAACTTAACATCAAAATGTTGAGGCGTGGTGTAGCTGCATTATATGAGCGTCATCTTCATGCATATTTATAACATAATGGAGCTGATATCATCACTGCCTCCTTTCATTTTCATTGAACATACTCTCTCTTTCATTGAATGTCAGTTTTAATAATCAATAATGAGCAATATACAAGTATAACGTACAGTACGTTTATACAATAGAGAAAATAAAGGCAAGCAATAAGTCAGATGTGCGGAATCAGTGTACGCGGTTACATTAATGAATACATTATCCTAACTTATCTTTGCGCTCAGTAAAAAACATAGACTGTAAAATATATAGACGTAGTATCCGTGATGTCACCCATAGGTTTCTGAAGAGCGCAAATGAAGCTAATCGTATGTGCTGCCAACCGTCGCCATTTTGTTCACGCGTCATCGCACCCACGGCGGGATACCAAACAAGGGCAAAGAGGCGGAGAGTGGGCGGAGCTACAGACACCTGCTGGCACTTTGCTTGGACCTGGTTTAGACAGAGTTTACTTTGGGAGAAACGCTTGATACTTTATTACCTGCGACTCGTTTGTGTTCTGACCACATGTGCTTGGCTGTACACTATATCAATGCTTAGACTTTTAAAAACACTGTAGTAATACATTGAGCCACTAAACATTGTTCTTATGACGTTTTTCAACAGGAGGAAAACGCGAATTACTTCCAAACACTTCAGATGTAGTCTGTGTTAGTAAATGCAAGACTATTGATGAACTCCAGCATAACACTGTATGATAACGCTTCAGATGACTGATCTAGAGCCTACAGCTAATCAATCTGTCACATTCTGGAGGGCATTACAGCTAATAAATGATCTTAAATAAAACTAATACATTTATAGAGATGGTATAAAAGTATATAATTTCACTCACCAGGGAAATGGAGGCCACGTGAATGGTTTGTGAGCACAATTAAGAGCACACAGCATGCCATATCATCTGATAATTGTAGAAAATAATCCCAAAAGGCAGCTGACTGTGTAAAGAAACATTAACCAACACAAAAATGCGATGTATATGCCGAGTTTATCGGCTAATTAGCCGTAATCAGCTGAGGTAACGAGACAGCGAGCAGCGAGACCTAGCTGTCACTCAAGTGGCCACGCCCTTAATTATGCAGACTTTAATATAACTTAATAAAATGAAACGGATGAGTTATAAAAAAATTCACCCCCTCACAGTTGTCATGAAGGTTAATCATGGCTATCTGCACCAAAGCCATCATTTGTACCAGGCTGTAAGCATGTTTTTATCAGCTGTAAAAATGGCCAATTGCCCATTGCAGTCAGAAA
>NC_079459.1:34971274-34986274 GCF_903798145.1 Danio aesculapii | reverse complement strand
ATAATATAAATGCTAGCTCATTTGTGCTTGAGATCAGGTGCGGAGCGATTGAAATATTGCTTAATATTTGAGTGTAAAAAGAAAGTATATTATATTATGTTATATAAAAAGGATATGATATAAAGAAAACAATAATTATAATAACTTTATTAAAAAGCAGCTCAAGAACTTCTTAAAGACTCAAATACTCAGAAAAAGAGTGTTTTTAATGCATAAACAAAATGCCTCTCAAAGTGTTCGAAATTAATCCTGACTTATTTATTTAAAATCATAATTATTAATGTTAAAATCAGCCAATGCATACACTGTAATATGAATGCTAGCTCATTTGTGCTTGATATCAGGTGCAGAGCAATGAAATCTTGCATATTTGAGTGTAGAAACAAATAATCTTTTATATTAAATAAATTAAACAATGATTATATGCTCTATAAACCTCTTTTAAAAAGCAAATCAAGCAATTTAACGAACTTCTCAAGGTCTGAAATGCTCAAAGTTTTTTTTTTTTAATGCATGAACAAAATGGCTCTAAAAGTGTTTAGAATGAGTCTAAACTTGTTTTTTTTTTATTAATCATAATTATTAATGTTAAAATCAGCTGATGCATGCGCTTTAATATGAACGCTAGCTCATTTGTGCTTGAGATCAGGTGTGGAGCAATGAAATCTTGCATAAGATTTGAGTGTAAAGCAAAAAAAAAAAGTTGATTTTTTTACATTAGATAAATAAAAGAATGATTATTTGCTCTGCAAACCTTATTTAAAAAGCAACTCAAGCATCCTAAAAGCTCAGAACATGTGTTTTCTTTTAAATGCTTGAACAAAATGACGCTAAAAGTGTTTAAAATGAATCCTAACTAATGTTTTTACAATCATAAATATTAATGTTAAAATGAGCTAATGCATGCGCTATAATATGAACGCTAGCTCATTTGTGCTTGAGATCAGGTGCGGAGCGATTGAAATATTGCTTAATATTTGAGTGTAAAAAGAAAGTATATTATAATATGTTAAATAACAAGTGTATTATATATTATATAAAGAAAACAATAATTATAATAACTTTAAAAAAGCAGCTCAAGAACTTCTTAAAGACTCAAATACTCAGAAAAAGAGTGTTTTTAATGCATGAACAAAATGCCTCTCAAAGTGTTCGAAATTAATCCTGACTTATTTATTTAAAATCATAATTATTAATGTTAAAATCAGCCAATGCATGCGCTATAATATGAATGCTAGCTCATTTGTGCTTGAGATCAGGTGCAGAGCAATGAAATCTTGCACATTTGAGTGTAAAAACAAATAATCTTTTATATTAAATAAATTAAACAATGATTATATGCTCTATAAACCTCTTTTAAAAAGCAAATCAAGCAATTTAACGAACTTCTCAAAGTCTGAAATGCTCAAAGTTTTTTTTTTTTAAATGCATGAATAAAATGGCTCTAAAAGTGTTTAGAATGAGTCTAAACTTGTTTTTTAATTTAAATC
The DNA here is from genome assembly GCF_903798145.1 of Danio aesculapii. NCBI lineage: Eukaryota > Metazoa > Chordata > Actinopteri > Cypriniformes > Danionidae > Danio > Danio aesculapii. The sequence continues at coordinate 34,984,784 of NC_079459.1, read as the reverse complement.
ATAATTATTAATAGTAAAATCAGCTAATGCATGCGCTATAATATGAACACCAGCTCATTTGTGCTTGCGATCAGGTGTAGAGCAATGAAATCTTGCTTAAGATTTGAGTGTAAAGCAAAAAAAAGTAGATTTTTTACATTATATAAATAAAACAGTAATTATATGCACTGCAAACCTTTTTTAAAAAGCAACTCAAGCATTTTAAAAACTTCTTAAATCTCAAATTCTCAGAAAAAAAGTTGTTTTTTTAAATGCATGAACAAAATGGCTCAAAGTGTTAAAAATAAAGTAAATCAGATAATGCATGCGCTTTAATATGAACGCTAGCTCATTTGTGCTTGAGATCAAGTGCAGAGCAATGAAATCTTGCACATTTGAGTGTAAAAACAAATAATCTTTTATATTAAATAAATCAAACAATGATTATATGCTCTACAAACCTTTTTTAAAAAGCAACTCAAGCAATTTAACGAACTTCTCAAAGTCTGAAATGCTCAAAGTTTTTTTTTTTTTAATGCATGAACAAAATGGCTCTAAAAGTGTTTAGAATGAGTCTAAACTTGTTTTTTTTTTTTTTAATCATAATTATTAATGTTAAAATCAGTTAATGCATGCGCTATAATATGAATGCTAGCTCATTTGTGCTTGAGATCAGGTGTGGAGCAATGAAATATTGCATAAGATTTGAGTGTAAAGCAAAATAAAGTTGATTTTTTACATTATATAAATAAAACAGTAATTATATGCTCTGCAAACCTCTTTTAAAAAGCAACTCAAGCATTTTAAAAACTTCTTAAATCTCAAATTCTCAGAAAAAAGTTGTTTTTTTTTAAATGCATGAACAAAATTGCTCAAAAATAAAGTAAATAGCCAATGCAAATACTTTAATATGAATGCTAGTTCATTTGTGCTTGATATCAGGTGCAGAGCAGTGAAATCTTGCATATTTGAGTGTAAAAACAAATAATCTTTTATATTAAATAAATCAAACAATGATTATATGCTCTACAAACCTCTTTTAAAAAGCAACTCAAGCATTTTTACAAACTTCTCAAAGTCTGAAATGCTCAAAGTTTTTTTTTTAAATGCATGAATAAAATGGCTCTAAAAGTGTTTAGAATGAGTCTTTTTTTTTAATCATAATTGTTAATGTTAAAGTCAGCTAATGCATGCGCTATAATATGAACACTAGCTCATTTGTGCTTGATATCAGGTGTGGAGCAATGAAATATTGCATAAGATTTGAGTGGAAAGCAAAAAAAAGTTGATTTTTTTACATTATATAAATAAAAGAATAATTATTTGCTCTGCAAACCTTTTTTAAAAAGCAACTTAAGCATCCTAAATACTCAGAACATGTGTTTTCTTTCAAATGTGTGAACAAAATGCCTCTAAAAGGGTTTAAAATGAATCCAAACTTCTTTTAAAATGATCTTTTATTAAATCATAAACATTAATTTAATAATCAGTCAATGCATGCGATATAATATGAAGCCCATTTGTGCTTGCGATCAAGTGCAGAGCGATGCGCGTCTGCGAGCGCGAGAGCCAGGTTTCACTTGACTGCCAATAGAGGTCAAAGGTCAGCGTTAGTTAATAAGAGGAGCTGTCTGAGGTCACTGAAGTCGATCCCAAGGGTCCGAGCGGCTTGTCGACAGCACTTAATGTGAGCGTAATCTTCACCTTGTCAAAGCAAACAACCGTCGCAGCCTCTCCATTTAGCCTCTTGACTAGCGCTCTTGACCCCGGGGTCGTGACCTTTTTGTCTGACCCGGCGGGGAGTCAATGGAGCAGATCTTTAGGCACGCGTGGAGGTCAAGAGGTCAGACCACCTCAAACCGCCCTTTTTTTTTTTCTCCTGTGTGAAGTCGGGCCTGAGATCTGCGCTCCGCGGCTCGAGACGGATGTTTAAATCAGGTCTAAATGCTGTGGATTTGTTTGTTTAAATGCGTGATGTTTAGACGCAGCGACAAAACGCTGCTGTTTTAAAGAGGAATTACCTTGAGATTGGATATTTTCCCACATTTCCGGACTTACAAGAGAATCAAAACTCCTGCTGTCGGCTGTTTTCTTGCTGGCTTTCATTTGTCCAGTATTTCCTGTTGTGACAAACAGTGTGTGTAAGTGTGTGTGTGTGTGAATTCGGCGAGGAGAGTCAGGCCTCATACAGTGTATTTACCCATGCTAGCGCGCTCTCACGCAGGCCAGGCTAACATTTCTCTGTGAAAGAATGCAGGGATTTGCAGCAAAATACTCAATCTAGCTGAAATTTCATTTAATTTTTGATGTTCTTTAAGTTTTTAGAGCATCTGATTGATTTGCAAGCACATGCATGCATCAGAGGAAGAAATAAAAGTAGCGTCCCTTTCTAGAAAAGGCCAAAATGGCATCGCCTTGCATTAAAATAAATAAGAACACATCAATTTTCAATGCTTTTTAATTAAATGCATTTGATGTTTATTTTAATTTAGACTTTAATGTCATTGTTATGCATGTAAATGTAGATTATGCTATGCATTTTAATCAGGATTTTACTCCAATTGCTTGCAATTTCATTTGTATTGTTATGCAATTATTCTACAATTTAATAATGATTTGTAAACGCACGTGTTCATTTAATTTTTCAAATTACAGTCGCAAAAAAGCAAGAATAAACAGTTTGATTCATGTAATCTCCTTGAGGAAGCTGAAACGTGCACTGCAACATCAATTCCTGTTAAACATGCAAAAAAGAAACACATAATTCCTCTTTAAAAACAGCTTGACACAGCGCAGTCTTCATTTAAAGAGATCTTTTAAAAAGGCATCAGATCTAAATCAGTCCACATCTACGAGATGGTGGCAGCCGCCATTTTGAGAAGTGCATTTGTGTGAGCACAGCAGCATGTAAGCGCTAGCATTATAACACTGTTTATTATTAACAAACATGCAGTGCAGTAGATGACAAATGCTAAATGCACTTGTGCTTATTAGACAGACTGATTTCATGAAATGGCTGTGCATTCGCGTTTCTGTCATGCATTGATTATGAATGCAAAACTATCTGGACTTGGTGCATGTCAGAATAAAGACGTAAAGGAGGTGTTAAAGTGGAGGTTGTAAACAGTCGGACACTAAGGTTAGGGTTAACTCTTCTGCATGCATTACACACTGATAGTTTTCTGCTAAATATCTTTAAGCATGCAATCAGCAATCTGAAGGTAGAAATTAAATATAGGCGCGTGCGTTTTTATCTGCCCCCCGGAAACGCAGCCACCGATTGGTCCGAATCCGTGGCGAGATGTGACGTGGGTGGAAAAAACGGCAGGGTCCCAATGTAGCGCTGCAAAAATCAGGCCTGCACGAACATTGCTTTTTTCACTGAACCCTGGCTGTTAGTGACTGCGACCAAGCGCCATGTTAGCTCAGCATTCACACTCTCTCAGACACAGAAAAAGACGCTGGTTTAGGAAAAAAAGCCCCACCTTCTGGAGTGCCACAAGTCCCCCTCAGTCCCCGCAGAGAAGTGTCGAGTTAGTCCGCAAGAGATTTCATTTTTTTTTTCTCTCTCTCTTGCAGTTTTGCAGGCTGTCTCTCTTTCTCTCTCATTAGTTTATCCGCCGAGAGGAAAGGAGAGAGAGAGAGTGCTGCAGAGGGAAAAGAGAGAGAGAGAGGGGGGAAAAAAAGTTTGTGTGTGCGAGTCCGTCCGTCCGACTGGCCTTGAGGGGTTTTTTAAAGAGAGAAAGAGCCAAACAAAATGCTTTTGCTCTGATATTTATCACCGTAGCACTCGCCGTGGTGTCGGACATTGGGAAAAGGGAAATGATAGCATGGCATCTAACGCTTTTTTACCGTTCTTTTTTCTTCGCCAGCCTTGTTCTGTCATAGCGAGGGAGGGATTTAATGAACAGGGCAGATGGATGAGAGAGAGAAAGGGCACGTGAGGAGAGCAGAATTGTGGGCAGGCGGAGTCTGTGCGCTCTCCTGCTTCCTCATTGGCTGGAAGCTCAGAGTTGTTGCTAAATCCAGAGCGGAGGCTCTTATTGGTTGGGTGTTTCTTCAAGCGGAGGCACTACATTTATGAACCAGAGCTTTCCTACTTACTAACTAACTTTAATAAATGTTTGCTAGGTGCATTCAGCTCCGAAAGGGTTAAATTATGTGTGCACTTTAAAAATCGCTCTAAATAATAGTGGAAAGAGCATGTTTTAGAATTTTGGGTCACTCTTTACATTAAGATTTCAGTAGTTTATGTATTTACTTACATTAATTAATCATGTACAATACTTTTATTTATTAACCATAGTTTAACATATACAAACGCATTATTAACATACAAATCCATGCTTGTTATGTTTAGTTAACGCACCGTGAGTAAACATGAGCTACTGATGAACATTTATTACCATTACTAACGTTAATAGAGATGAATAAATACTGTAATACATGAACTAATACAACCTTATTGTAATGTGTTACTAAAGTTTTAATATAGTTTCCATTACAGCAATCGTATTATCTAAAGAAGTTAGTCTGCTTGGTTAAATGCCAAAAACCTTATACTCTCGAACCCATGGGTTGTTTTAAGCCAAACTTGGGTCAAATATGGATAAACTAGCATATTTAAAAAGAGAAAATTAAGGTTTGAGGTTTGTTTGGCACAAATTTAGGTTGAAACACCTCAACATATTTGTCTAGAGCAGGGGTCACCAATCTCGGTCCTGGAGGACCGGTGTCCCTGCAGGGTTTAGCTCCAGCTTGCCTCAACACACCTGGCTGGATGTTTCAAGAATACCTAGTAAGACCTTGATTAGCTTGTTCAGGTGTGTTTGATTAGGGTTGGAGCTAAAATCTGCAGGACACCGACCCTCCAGGAACAAGTTTGGTGACCCCTGGTCTAGAGTGTAAGATTTGATGAAAACTGCGAAAATTCAAGGTGTCATTTGTTGTTATATCATTTGTAGGGATTTTATTTTCTTACATTTTATTTACTTGGTCAAATTAAAGATGAGGGAAATGCAGATTTTAAAATCAGTCTAAATGTGAAAGTTTGGTTTCAGGAAAAAGTATTAGCAGGAAAAAAACAAAACCCATAATTGACCCATTAAACTAAAGTCATTTACCTTAAAATGTGTTGTTTTTCTTGCAGATCATTACTTGTATCGTTTTTATTAGTCTAATACACCCTATTCTTTCTGTTCAAATAGTCCTTTGTCTACTAAAAATCCTCGTTTTTTTCATATTCACACCCAGACTTCTAGATGACCATGGTGTATTGGAATACACATGCGAACCACCGCCATTTTGGCTCCAACAACACCGACAAGCCATTTACTCTTCGAGTTCTCTGTGGTGTTTGTTTGACTTTAAAGAGTTGCATAAAGAATATTGCGTTCGACAAAAAAGCAGCAGCCAGGAAACTGGAACAAAACCCGGCCGAGAGATTGAACTGTTCCTTTAAAGCAAACAAATACATGTGTGAGGGAAGGCTTTGACCTACAAGTGAATCTGATGTTGTTTAGTTTGAAGTGTAGACTTTACTGTCTCGCATGCTTGTTTAGCGGAGAGTTCTGCTGCATTTCCACTCCTTCTTTCTTTCTTTTTTCTGTTGGGATTATCCGAGTGTGTGTGTGTGTGTGTGTGTGTGTGTGTGTGTGTGTGTGTGTGTGTGTGTGTGTGTGTGTGTGTGTGAGAAAACACACTGAGTCTGCGCGCTGGGGGAGGAGTATCTATGTCACACTCCTCTCTCTCTCTCTCTCTTTCTCCTCCCGCTCTGGACTTGCTGTTTTTCCGCCCTCCTACTTCTCTCTCTCTTTATTTGTCTCTCTCTCTCTCTCTCTCTCTCAAGTGCAAGGCCATGTGGGACGTCTGATGAGGAGTTTCACCCCTCTACGTCTCCAGTTTCATATCTCTCTTTCCCTCTCCACCGCTCTTTCGCTTTCCGTATGGCTTCCTCCAGCTCCCGTTGTCTTTGGACTGTACACAAGGTGGAGACCCACCGGCTAGTAGTTTTACAGGGGACGAAAAAGACTAAAGAAATGTTTTTAAAATTGCCACGAGGGCCTCCCGACTACAAACCTGCCCAAAGCGCTTCAATTCTCCAGCACGTTTCTGCTTCCCGTGCACCCGATTGCAGACTTTTAGCAGGTTACAGTTGATTCCGCCACGTTTTTTCCGATTTCAGCGAATTTCCAGCAAATCCAGGTTAATCTACAACCCACGCCGGCGCACCGCCAGGCCCAAAAACGCTTTGGAAGTACTGACCAGCGACTTACCCATTCCCGATCCTGTCGGACAGAGGGATTCAGGGGTGAAGCTTCTCCTTCCAGGGCAGGTGGTGCCCGCTTATAAACGGTGACCCCAGAAAAATGTTGAACCGTGGATAGCTGCGTCTGTGCAAGTATTGCAGGAAAATCAAGACACTGTAAAAGAGGGATCGTGAAGGAGGAGGTGGGGGCTGTTTTTTCCCCCCCTGCTCAATGCTTTTTGGGCCTTTGAGAGCCGATCGCATGTGCCGTGGAAACCACAGGACTATTTGCATGCAGCAGACACGCTAATTGTGTGTTTGCTAACATGCACCATTCAGCAAGACGTGCTCCGGTCTGCAGACGGGGTTCACACACGCCTCCCAGACGCCCCAGAGGCCTCCTATTGTTCCAGAGGCCCAGCCGAGCAGCCGGCGAGCCGACCCGGAGAGGGAGAACTGGAATTCGAGAGCGGGAGAGCGGAACGGGACGGGAGCTGCAGACCCTCTCTGTGTCTTTCTGTCCACGGCAAGAAAACGAGGCCTGTGGAAATAAGCGCTGCCTCCGGACGCTCACTGCCTCACAGATGTGTGTAAGTCAGAGAAGCGTGCATGTGTGTGTGTGTGTGAATGCATGCTTTTTTCCTTCTGCGGTGCGCAGATTGTTACACACAATAAAACACGGTGATTAAAATGAAAATATTTGTGCGTTTGGATATTTAATGCGGTTTTATTGCAGCTGTACATGTAAAGCGCACTGCTGGAAATGAAAGTTGTGTGTCAAATATCTGTGCATTTGCAGTTTTATTGCTGTTCAAATTTAGGAAGGTCTCGCTTGATTCTGTTTAGTTTTATTTGCACACTGCGCTGAATTTAAAAGGATATATATCTGATAAAAATAATGAAGCATAGTTAAGCTAGTAGCGTGTTGAGAAAATGTTTGCCTTTTGTACGCAGATAAATACAACATATCACAAGAGGTATTGATCAGTATTTATATTTGAGTCCGCTGTTTTTATTTTCTTCTGAATTATAATCGGGAGCAAAAGGCTTCCCTCTTTGTATTTGGTCTCTATTGAATTACAGACTTGGCAAGAGCAGAAATACTGGGCCTTTGACCAGCCGTACTGTGATGTTTATTTATTGCGGTTCTTTTTTTTACTTTATTATAATAATTGTTATTGCCATTGTATGTAGTGATTTGTGCATTGTTAGCCGCCTTATGACCAAAAGTATTTAAACCTACGGACTGCACATGTGGTAAAATGTTTGGATAATATGCTTAAAAGGTAAATATGTGCATAATAATTGTGCATTAACAAGCTAGGATCGGGAGATTTGCCTTTAAAAGATGATGTTTAAGAGACAAATGCCATAAATATCTATTTATAAATCAAAAATAAGCATGCATTAGGATTTCGAATTTAAAAAGGTATAATAATAATAATAATAGTAATAATAATAATAATTATAATAATAATAATAATAATAATGATAATAATAATAATAGTAATAATAGTAATAACAATAATAATAATAATGATAATAATAATAATAATAATAATGATAATAATAATAATAATAATAATAATAATGATGATAATAATAATAATAATAATAATGATAATAATAATGATGATAATAATAATAATAATAATAATAATAATAATAATAATAATAATGATAATAATAATGATGATAATAATAATAATAATGATAATAATAATAATAATAATAATAATAATACGATTAATGATGCTATAAATACGTTCAAATTATTGACATTCAAAATATATTTATAAATAAATTCAGCGTTTATGTATTATCCGTTGTTTGCATTTAATTTCACTCTTCCAAATTGTCTATCTAGTGAAGGCTTGTTTCGTTTTTTCTTCATAATTATCAGCTGATGAGTGTTTGATGTTCTGTTGTGATGTTTATGTGGTGTAGATTAATGCCTTCCAGTCAAATCCTCCTGCTAGAACCGTCACTGTGGGTGTGGAATTATTCGATTGGGTTCCCAGATTGCGGCCTAATATGTGTGTGTGTGTGTGTGAATTTTAACCTGCAGTTCTGATTGAATTTGCTGACTTCGCGACTTCACCGTGTTTAGAAAGAGCTGCCAAGGAAGTTCTCCAAATGCAGAGCCGTTTTCAACATTGTGATTGTGAAATGTGTGCAAACGCAGTTAAGGGGACTCCAGAAATATGCATTTATTACAGCAAAAAGAAAACACAGAGTTGAAGTTAGGAATAGTCTGAATATTTGCACTTCGATTGCTTAGGTTTAGACACACACACACACACACACACACACACACACACACACACACACACACACACACACAGAAGGAAGTAATTGAAATATGTATATATATTATGTCAGAAATTTAGCGGGTTTTAAATTGAATTTTGGGATAGTTTAAATATTTGCAGACTCACACACAGGGGGTCTCATTCCTCTGTAGTTTAGGCCTTAGTGTGTGTGAGTGTGTGTGAAGTTCAAGTCCACCATTTTGATTCAGTGTGTGAATTGAGCTTTATACTTATTGTCAATGTGGATTTAAAGATATATTTTATTTGGAGATAACATTAAACACACACTGTGCACACAGACTATATTTCACTGTATTTAAAGACAGTACATGACAGTACTAAATGTATATTTGCTAAAACACACACACACACACACACACACACACAAATGCTTTTTTTAAACCTTAATTTAACCACGTAAAACATTTTCTTTGCATGTATTTTGTGCATATTGTTAAACTGTATTTTTAGTATACACACACACACACACACACACAAACACACACACACACACACACACACTTGTATATTTCAATCAAGTCAATCAATAAAGGATTTTAATTCATTTAAAAATGCTTCGATTAGCGTTTAGCGTCATTATAATTAGCATTAATTAAAATCAATACCGTTTTAAGGTAAAATAAATAAGCGTGTTGTGTGTATGCGTGCGCACGCAGTTTAAAAATAGGATTTTTAATATTTTAAACGTCAAACTAAAGTAAATAAAATCAATTGAGCAGAATTGCGTTGATTTGCAGAGAAGATTGTCTGAATATTTCTGTTAATGTTTGTACTGTAAGAGTTAGCGTATGATTGCGTGTGTATTGTTTAACTTTAGCCAGTTTTCTCCTACAATAACAGTGCAGATTTATTCATATTTGACTGATTTTATTGTGTGTTTTAAGATATCTAATTGATTCTTTTGTTTTTGGTTTAATCCAGTATTTTTGATCCTCTTTAATATTTTTACGAATTCTAATTATATCACTTCGTAATTCCTCTCTCTTACGTCTAAAGTCCGAACTTTTCTTAAGTTCAGCACAACGTTAGGTTAATTTGCGTTAGCTGACAGGTTTATTGGGTGATTGACTTTAGATAGTCCTGTGTAAAGTTTGTTGCATTAATGTTAGGGATTTACACACCTTTACGTGGTTTTGCATTTTGGAATCAAAAGGTTTTACATGAAGACAGAAAAAAGGACTGAGCTGAAATAAGGTGTCCATGTGCATTTATTAGAGTCTTAATATATGATTAAAATGCATATTTACATTCCTGGAATTTATGTACATGCTAAACTCTTAATAGATTTGGATTACAGTTATTTAATATATGAAATATCCTCTTTTTAAAAAAACAATGTATTCAGCGCATTATAAAGCGTGTCAGTGAAATATTTTAATGCACAAAAGTCTTCTCACAAAGCAACAAGTTTTAGATTTGAATAATCGGTAATGCTGTAAAATCCTGTTTTTCATATGTCTTGTATTTTTTGGGAAATCGTTCATACTGGATTCATAAGTATTATTCATTAGATAATACAAAATGTTTAGTTTGTGATATTTTGTTAATAAATGCAGTTTATTTCGACGCATTAGAAACCTTTTAGCGTTTTTTCAACAATTATATGTGCTAATTTGCTAAATTCATATGATGAATTAGCCATTCATATTTAATCTTTTGATTCACATTGATTAAATGGTTTTATTTTTGATAATGATTTACTTATTTTTATGAAATGAATGTTGTGTACTTAGCCTCATTCTAAATGGATTAAATGAAGTCAAATTTTACAAATACAGCAGTAAATGAAATATAAATATATATATATATATATGTGTGTATGTTTTTTTTTATCCAAATGATATTTGTAATAACACATTTGTATTTATTTTTTCTCCTTAGGCAGAAGGGAAGTTAAAATGGACTAACCAAGATGCATCTGTGCACAGGTCAGTACAGATTATAAAAATATGATATATATATATATATATATATATAAAATAGTTAAATTATGTGAATAATAATAAAAAAGATGTGAAAAGTAAGGCAAATTCTTGTGCATTACGTGCGGTCATCTACTATTTATTTATTTTTTGATTGTCTGACCTGTAAACTTCAAGTTCAACAGAAGGCAATACTTTAAATGCTTTGTAGTTTTACATTTTTTTATTTTATGTTAGTTTATTTAATCAGGTTTCTTTCTGAAGGATTGCTTTTGGCCTGTGAGATAAATAAAATGGGCTTTATTCTGTTTTACCCTGATGGTACACGCGTTTTCATTTTAATGCACCTGATAGTGGCGCCATCTAGAGTCCGGGCCTGATATTACTGCAGGGTCAAGTTCACCGTCCCATAATTACAATGCAGAAATTAATTAGTTACACGACTTGTGGATTTACCACCATAGAACAAAATGTTTTGATTTATACAACAATTCGATGCGAGTTCATGATATTAGTCTTGTCTGAAAGAGTAACCAAAGCAAAACATTAGAAACAAATGCTTTCTATGACATGTTGTTTCAGACTACTAAAAGAAAATATATAAAATTGTTCAAGTTTATTTATATTATACATTTTTAAAGACATTTTTTCTCAATTTTGTGATTGAAATGCACCAAACTTAATGGTTTTATTAATGTCTGTGTTGTGAAGGTTTGTTCATATTTGATTTTCTGCAACATTTTATAGCTTAAAAACATGGTAAAACTGAATTCTAACCACTTTTTCACTAATCAGTATTGATTAAAAAGAGATATTAAAATCCCTTTGGTAGAAATCTTTAACTCTAACATGCCAATAAAGTGCTAAAAAATATTTCACCTGGATTCACACAGTGTTCAGGTCTGTTTTTTAGAGTAGACGCAAAATGTATTAAAGCTCAAACTGAATGAGTTAAAATTGATCCAAATTTCACTTACAATACACATTCTTAATGATTTATTTTCTCCATTTTGGTATTATAGAAATCATTTAAACTTAATAGTTTTATTAATGTCTGTGTTGTAAAGGTTTTTACTGTAGGTTTTGTTCATATTTTATTTGCCTGGGGTTCTGCAACCTTTTATTCCTTAAAAACATGCGGAAAATACTGCATTTTGATTACTTTTTCAATTATCAGTATTGATTTAAAAGAGATACCAAAAATCCTGTTGGTAAAAATCTTTAATTCTTCTAGGTTTCACTGACAGTGCGTTATTTTATAGTCCATTTAGCTTGAATTCATACAGTGTTTAATAACTTATTTCTGGAATATATGCAAATTGTGGTCAATTATAACTCATTCGCTTTGCACTTTATCTGGATTTTACTTACAATACAGGTTTTTTAGGCCTTTTTTGTTTTATTTCCAATTTGGTATTATAGAAATGCACCAAACTTAATAGTTTTATTAATGTCTGTGTTGTAAATGTTTTTACTGTAGGTTTTGTTCATATTTTATTTGCCTGGTGTTCTGCAACCTTTTATTCCTTAAAAACATGCGGAAAATACTGCATTTTGATTACTTTTTCAATTATCAGTATTGATTTAAAAGAGATACCAAAAATCCTGTTGGTAAACATTTTTAATTCTTCAAGATTTCACTGACAGTGCACATTTTTCAAGTCCATTTAACCTTGATTTATACTCTGTTCAGTTTTCCTACAATATATGCAAATTGTGTTCATTTATAACTAATTCGCTTAGCACTTTATCGGGACTTTACTTAGATTATTTTAAGGCATATTTCTTGAGTTTTTATTTCCATTTTGGTAATACAGAAATTAAACTAAACTTAATCGTTTTATTAATGTCTGTGTTGTGAAGATTTTTGACCAAGTGGTTTGTTCATATTTCATTTGCCTGGTTTTCTGCATCATTTAATGTCCTAAAACATGGCGAAAATTCACATTCTGACCACTTATTCACCTATCATTATTGATTGAAAAGAGATATCAAAATCCCGTTTGGTAAAAATCTTACATTCTAACATGGCAATAAAGTGATAAAAATATTTAACCTGGATGTATACTGTGTTTATATCTATTTTCTGGAGTATATGCAAAATGTATTCAATTAGAACTCATTCGCTTCTAGGTTTCACTGACAGTGCGTTATTTTATAGTCCATTTAGCATGAATTCATACAGTGTTTAATAACTTATTTCGGGAATATATGCAAATTGTGGTCAATTATAACTCATTCGCTTTGCACTTTATCTGGATTTTACTTACAATACAGGTTTTTTGGGCCTTTTTTGTTTTATTTCCAATTTGGTATTATAGAAATGCACCAAACTTAATAGTTTTATTAATGTCTGTGTTGTGAAGATTTTTACCAAGTGCTTTGTTCATATTTAATTTGCCTGGTTTTCTGCAACATTTTATTCCTAAAAACACTGATTTTACCTTAAAAAAATTGTATTCTGACCACTTTTTCTTATACTGATCAACTCTGATCAAAAAGATTCTAGCATGATATTCTAGCATGTCTATACATATACATGTCTATACATAATAAAGATATTCTAGCATGTCTATACAGTGATACCAAAAAATTTAAGCTGGCTTTATGAAGTGTTCAGATCTATTTTCTGGAATATATTCAAATTGCATTCAATTATAGCTCATTTTCTCTTTTGAAAAGTTCAGAAATTTGTAATTGATTAAATCTGATATGTAATTAACAAACTTGGGAAGTGTGGCGTCTTGCTTTGACATCTTCTAATGGATGTACATGTGCAGGATTAGTCCTGATTGTGTGGTTTTAGTCTTTAATTTGACTGACCACAAGTCACGACAAAGCTGTAGTTGCTTTCAGGACTTTGTGTGTTTTTTTTATTTGTGTGTGTGCGCGTGTGTGTGTGTGTGTGTGATTCTTTTGTGCTTTTATTGAGTTTTTCATTTTTTAATAATGCCTTTCATCCTCCTGAGTGGAGTGAAGTATCTGGCTGAACTAGTTCAAAGACAGCGGGATGTTTTACCACTCCTAGC
>NC_079459.1:34958774-34966274 GCF_903798145.1 Danio aesculapii | reverse complement strand
ATAATATAATATAACATAATATAATATAATATAATATAACATAACATAACATAATATAATATAATATAACATAATATAATATAATATAATATAATATAACATAATATAACATAATATAATATAACATAATATAATATAATATAATATAACATAATATAATATAATATAATATAACATAATATAATATAATATAATATAATATAATATAATATAATATAATATAACATAATATAATATAATATAATATAATATAATATAATATAATATAATATAACATAATATAATATAATATAATATAATATAATATAATATAACATAACATAATATAATATAATATAACATAATATAATATAATATAATATAACATAATATAATATAATATAATATAACATAATATAATATAATATAACATAACATAATATAATATAATATAACATAATATAATATAATATAACATAATATAATATAATATAATATAATATAATATAATATAATATAATATAATATAATATAATATAATATAATATAACATAATATAATATAATATAACATAACATAATATAACATAATATAATATAATATAACATAATATAATATAATATAATATAACATAACATAATATAACATAATATAATATAATATAATATAATATAATATAATATAATATAACATAATATAATATAATATAATATAATATAATATAATATAATATAACATAACATAATATAATATAATATAACATAACATAATATAATATAATATAATATAATATAATATAATATAATATAATATAATATAATATAACATAACATAATATAATATAATATAACATAATATAATATAATATAATATAACATAATATAATATAATATAATATAACATAACATAATATAATATAATATAACATAATATAATATAATATAATATAACATAATATAATATAATATAATATAATATAATATAATATAATATAATATAATATAATATAACATAACATAATATAATATAACATAATATAATATAACATAACATAATATAATATAATATAACATAATATAATATAATATAATATAACATAATATAATATAACATAATATAACATAATATAATATAATATAATATAATATAATATAATATAATATAATATAATATAACATAATATAATATAATATAACATAATATAATATAACATAATATAATATAATATAATATAACATAATATAATATAATATAATATAACATAATATAACATAATATAATATAATATAACATAATATAATATAACATAATATAATATAATATAATATAACATAACATAATATAATATAATATAACATAATATAACATAATATAATATAATATAATATAATATAATATAATATAATATAATATAACATAATATAATATAACATAATATAATATAATATAATATAACATAATATAATATAATATAATATAATATAATATAATATAACATAATATAATATAACATAATATAATATAACATAATATAATATAACATAATATAACATAATATAACATAATATAATATAACATAATATAATATAACATAATATAATATAATATAATATAACATAATATAATGTAATATAATATAACATAATATAACATAATATAATATAACATAATATAATATAACATAATATAATATAATATAATATAACATAATATAATGTAATATAATGTAATATAATATAATATAATATAATATAATATAATATAATATAATATAATATAATATAATATAATATAATATAACATAATATAACATAATATAATATAACATAATATAACATAATATAATATAACATAATATAACATAATATAATATAATATAACATAATATAATATAATATAATATAATATAATATAATATAATATAACATAATATAACATAATATAATATAACATAATATAATATAACATAATATAATATAATATAACATAATATAATATAATATAATATAATATAACATAATATAATATAATATAATATAACATAATATAATTAAATATAACCTAATATAATATAATATAATATAATATAACATAATATATATAATATAATATAATATAACATAATATAATATATATAACATAATATAATATAATATAACATAACATAACATAACATAATATAATATAATATAACATAATATAATATAATATAATATAATATAACATAATATAATATAATATAACATAATATAATATAATATAATATAACATAATATAATATAATATAACATAATATAATATAACATAATATAATATAACATAATATAATATAATATAATATAACATAACATAACATAATATAATATAATATAACATAATATAATATAATATAATATAACATAATATAACATAATATAATATAACATAATATAATATAACATAATATAATATAATATAACATAATATAATATAATATAATATAATATAATATAATATAATATAATATAATATAATATAACATAATATAACATAATATAATATAATATAACATAATATAACATAATATAATATAACATAATATAATATAATATAATATAACATAATATAATATAATATAATATAACATAACATAATATAACATAATATAATATAATATAATATAATATAATATAATATAACATAATATAATATAATATAATATAATATAACATAACATAATATAATATAATATAACATAATATAATATAATATAATATAATATAATATAATATAATATAATATAACATAACATAATATAATATAATATAATATAACATAATATAATATAATATAATATAATATAACATAACATAATATAATATAATATAACATAATATAATATAATATAATATAACATAATATAATATAATATAATATAACATAATATAATATAACATAATATAATATAACATAATATAATATAATATAATATAACATAATATAATATAACATAATATAATATAATATAACATAATATAATATAACATAATATAACATAATATAATATAACATAATATAATATAACATAATATAACATAATATAATATAACATAATATAATATAACATAATATAATATAACATAATATAATGTAATATAATGTAATATAATATAATATAATATAACATAATATAATATAACATAATATAACATAACATAATATAATATAACATAATATAATATAACATAATATAACATAACATAATATAACATAATATAATATAACATAATATAACATAACATAATATAACATAATATAATATAACATAATATAATATAACATAATATAATATAACATAACATAATATAATATAACATAATATAATATAACATAACATAATATAATATAACATAATATAATATAACATAATATAATATAACATAATATAATATAACATAATATAATATAACATAATATAATATAATATAACATAATATAATATAACATAATATAACATAACATAATATAATATAACATAATATAATATAACATAATATAACATAACATAATATAACATAATATAATATAACATAATATAATATAACATAATATAATGTAATATAATGTAATATAATATAATATAATATAACATAATATAATATAACATAATATAACATAACATAATATAATATAACATAATATAATATAACATAATATAACATAACATAATATAACATAATATAATATAACATAATATAACATAACATAATATAACATAATATAATATAACATAATATAATATAACATAATATAATATAACATAACATAATATAATATAACATAATATAATATAACATAACATAATATAATATAACATAATATAATATAACATAATATAATATAACATAATATAATATAACATAATATAATATAACATAATATAATATAATATAACATAATATAATATAACATAATATAACATAACATAATATAATATAACATAATATAATATAACATAATATAACATAATATAACATAACATAATATAATATAACATAATATAACATAACATAATATAACATAATATAATATAACATAATATAACATAATATAATATAACATAATATAACATAATATAATATAACATAATATAATATAACATAATATAATATAACATAATATAACATAATATAATATAACATAATATAACATAATATAACATAATATAATATAACATAATATAATATAACATAATATAACATAATATAATATAACATAATATAATATAACATAATATAACATAATATAATATAACATAATATAATATAACATAATATAATATAATATAATGTAATATAATGTAATATAATATAATATAATTATTTTTTGATTATATTATAGATTAAAGTTATACATTAAAATCTGAAAATATTAAAATTTTATATATAAATCTAAAAGATATAATATGATAAAAAATTTGAACAAATATAATATTATACCATTTTCTTATTTATGCATTAATATACTGAATATATTAAAATCTATAACATAAATATGCAAATATAATTAAGACAAAAAATCAGAAAATATATACTATAATATAGGCGGCGTGGTGGCATAGTGGGTAGCGCTGTCGCCTCACAGTAAGAAGGTCGCTGGTTCGAGCCTCGGCTGGTTCAGTTGGCATTTCTGTGTGGAGTTTGCATGTTCTCCCCGTGTTGGTGTGGGTTTCCTCCGGGTGCACCGGTTTCCCCCACAATCCAAACACATGCGCTATAGGGGAATTGGGTGAGCTAAATTGTAATGTGTGTGTGTGAATGAGTGTGCATGGATCTTTCCCAGTGATGGGTTGCAGCTGGAAGGGCATTCACTGTGTAAAACATATGCTGGATAAGTTGGCGGTTCATTCCGCTGTGGTGACCCCAGATTAATAAAATTACTAAACCGAAGGAAAATGAATATTTAATCTAAAATATAAAAAATACATATAATAACAGAATAAAAGTCCTAAGTTATACATTCAAAAATAAATGTTTAAAATGCAGCTTATACAAAAGCTATGGTTATTATGCTTTCATATCTGACTATGAACATAAAAGCGCTCGACTTAATCTAGTAACAGAAGGAGTAAAGCAGGTTTGTTCTCAATGCCAGTCTTACACAACAGGCCCAGGATTGTCTTTGTACCAGTTACTGCTGCTCCCCTGCTTAGGGTTTGGCATAAAAACACCATCCATATTGCTGTGCAAAAAAAAAAAAAGCGAATTATGAACTATATTGCATAACTGTACCCGACGCACATGAATTTCCATGGCACACAAATCCTCTCCCACCAACCCGAGCGCGTGTGTATATTTCCAGCCAGCAGATGGACGCGCGGCAGGCAGGATCTCGCGCGGCGGGACGTATATATGTAAGGGAAAACTTCGCAAGTCGAGCGTAAAGGAGAAACTTTAGCTGTTTTTATTATAGACGCCTTCAGGAAAGTGTAATGTAGTCTATAGATCAGCTGTGTGAAAATGAATGTGAGTTTGGTTGTTTGTTCTATAACTATTATATATACTATACGGGCTATATTTGGAAGATTATAATATATATATATATATAATATAGTATTATATAAGATAGTATTATAAAAGTTTTTAAACTGTGCATTAAAATTTTATGTCTTTAAGCCAGAAAAATAAATTAAATGCATAAACTGGTACAATCACATTCCCTTAATGCACATTACACAGCAGAATGTGTCTTCAGCACTACCACATACAACTGTTTGGCCTCTTCTATAGCAGTGGAGCTGCTGATGCTCATAACTGTGTGGCTCTGTGTGCTCTACAGTCTCTGCTCTACACATCAGCATCTTCAGTGATTCAGCTGAAGGACATGAGTCAGATCTCAGTCAAACTCGCTGTCCTCCAACACACACACATATATTCACATTCACACACACACACACACATCTGCATACATGCACAGAAGCATGCATGCGCACTCACACTCAAACGCACACACACATACAGTTGAAGTCAGAATTATTCGCCCCCTTTTGAATTGGTTTTTCTTTTCTAAATATTTCCCAAATGATGTTGAACAGATTCAGGAAATGTTCACAGTATGTCTGATAATATTTTTTCTTCTGGAGAAAGTCTGATTTGGTTTATTTCGGCTAGAATAAAAGCAGTTTTAAATTTTTTAAACACCATTTTAGGGTCAAAATAAATTTTTCGATAGTCTACAGAACAAACCATCGTTATACAATAACTTGCCTAATTACCCTAACCTGCCTAGTTAACCTAATTAATCTAGTTAAGCCTTTAAATGTCACTTTAAGCTGTATAGAAGTGTCTTGAAGAATATCTAGTCTAATATTATTTACTGTCATCATGACAAAGAGAAAATAAATCAGTTATTAGAGATGAGTTATTAACACTATTATGATTAGAAATGTGTTGAAGAAATCTGCTCTCTGTTAAACAGAAATTGGGGACAAAAATAAACAGGGGGGTGAATAATTCTGACTTCAACTGTATATTATACACATACGCATACACTACACACATGCACACACGCGCACTGACTACATATAAACATGCACACACAAACACGTGTACACACAAACTACATGCATAAACTCACATAAGCATGCATGCACAATCTCACACAAACACACACACACACACATCTGCAGCACAATTATTATTATAGACTGAGAGCGTTCGTCAAACCCGGAGCCCTGAGCCGCACGTTGACTCGTCTGCGTCCTGAGCACTCGCTCACTCGAAAAAACACAAGTGTGCTTTAAGTGAACATCCCACTGAAAAACACACTCAGGCACACTTTCACTGACACAGAAGTATAAAGTTGTGTTCCAAATGACGCACTGTCCACTTGCGCACTGTGTAGTTTACCAGATTATTCTGTCACTTAGGAGCAGAGTCTGAAGCTCCGCCCCCTTACATTTTCAACTAACTCAAGGTGCTGTATGTCAGTTTTTGACTCTTCTAAAGCATAAAAATACCATCAAATGTGTGCAGATATTCAGAAACATGCTCAGTGAATATTCTTGTTTATCTGAAAAACAATGCTGAAGTCAGATATTCTGCTTTGAAAATGTGCATCATGTGCCCAAACGTCTGTCTTTGTTTGCGACCGAAATGCAAAATGTTTAAAAAGGATTGCTCAGCCCAAAATTAAACTTCTGTCATTCTTTACTCGCCCTTTACTTTTTTTTTTCATTTGCTTTTCCTACTATGTTAGTACCGGTTTCCAACATTCTTCAAAATATCTTCATCATAAGTTCCTTTCTTCTGTTGAACATTAAAGAAGATATTTTGAAGAATGTTGGAAACCAGTAACCACTGACTTCAATGGTAGGAAAAACAAACACTATGTTAGTCAATGGTTATCGGTTCCCAACATTCTTCAAAATATCTTCAGGACTGTTTTTAATTTGTGAAATCTCTTTAATTCTTACTGTGTTTTTTTTACTGTATTTTTAAAATGTTTTACTGTGCTTTTGCTGTTTTTACTTTCTTGTAAGCA
>NC_079459.1:34945159-34952659 GCF_903798145.1 Danio aesculapii | reverse complement strand
CTTTATCCACTACAATAATGGGAAATATCCCCTTGCCAACTAAATATATATATATATATATATATATATATATATATATATATATATATATATATATATATATATATATATATATACACCATCACTGGCCACTTTATTAGATACACCTTACTAGTATCAGGTTGGACCCCCTTTTGCTTTCTGAACTGCCTTAATCCTTCATTGAATAGATTCAACAAGGTACCGGAAATATTCCTCATTTTGCTTCATATTGACATGATAGCATCACACAGTTGCTGCAGATTTGTCGGCACATCCATGATGGGAATATCCTGTTCCACCACATCCCAAAGGTGCTCTATTGGATTGAGCTCTGGTGACTGTGGAGGCCATTTGAGTACAGTGAACTCATTGTCATGTTTACATTGTCATGTTTAAGAAACCAGTCTGAGATGATTCAGGCTTTATGACATGGTGTGTTATCCTGCTGGAAGTAGCCATCAGAAGATGGAGACACTGTGCTCATAAAGAGATGGACATGGTCAGCAACAATACTCAGGTAGGCTGTGGCGTTAACACGATGCTCAGTTGGTTCTAATGAACCCAAAGTGTGCCAAGAAAATATCCCCCACACCATTACACCACCTCCACCAGCCTAAACTTTTGATACAATGCAGGATGGATCCATGCCTTCATGTTTCATGTACCTAATAAAGTGGCCGGTGAGTGTGTATGTATGTATGTATATATACATAATATCATTTATTTATTTTTTTATCTATTTTTTTAAGAAAGAGTTTTATTTAAATTTTTTAAAGCATTTTGCATTTAATTAAATAATTAATAAACTTTTGGCTCAGAAAAATATTTGTGTCTAATTTTTATGCTTTCGGGCCAATATCCATGTAATAAGTGTGATAAAGTACATCCAGGATGGTTGTTTTCACAGAATAAACCCTTCAGTCTTATATAACACCGCTTTACATCGGGCTGCTGATAAACCTGTCAAGCAGGTCGCACACCGGAAGCACCGCTCGGCTTCCCGACACGGCGCGCATATGACAGTTATAAGTATCACACACCATACGCGCACATTCGCATGATATTTAACATGAAACTAATCATATGGCGCTCTGTGGCGCGGCAGAGAAATGAACAGTGTCCTGAGTCATGGCTGGGCGCCGCGGACAGCTGCCGACTTGCGGTGCCAGTGTGTGTACCCTGATAGAAACCTATGTTTAGAATTCTGAAATGTATGGCGCTGAGCGGCGCTACGGCGCTTCTGGTGTGCGACCTGCTTCAGGCTTTATTCTGAGAGAACAACCTCCTGCATGTACGTTATCCCTATAATAACTAATGGAGCATTATTGTAAAGTGTGATCTACTGTACTGCACTACCCCTGCGATGTTGCGAATGTATCTTCATCCAGCGAGGGCTTCAGCGTTTCCCACTGTCCTTTGGGGTGAGGTAGTAGGTTGTATAGTTTTAGGGTGACACCCTTCCTGTTAGATAACTATACAACTTACTGTCTTTCCTGAAGAGGCTGTAATATCACCGCCATCAACATCAGCTCTCCACAATCCACAACATCCATCAGGCCAAATAGTCAAACTCTGGGATTCGTCACCTGAATGATTCCTTCAAGGGCTGCATGATAGTGATTGCAATGTTTTGTTTTCCTGTCATTATATATTGCGATATGAATAGAATTTCATAAATGACTAATCACCATTGATTACCTAATGATTAATCACCAGTAATCACAAGTTTGTACGTAAAAAATGCTAGGTTCCACACAATCCCTTCGAGTCATCCCAATGCAAATCGATTAAGTTAACTTAATGCTTTTTACAATTTTAAGTTGACTGAACATAAAATAATTAAGTTGCCTCCCCCCCCCAAAAAAAAAATCAAGAATCATGTTGATTCAACTCAATTTAAATAAGTAATTTGAACAAGCAGCAAATGGCTGCACGTTGGCTCAGTGGTTAGCATTGTGGCCTCACAGCAAGAAAGTCACTGGTTCGAGTCCCGGCTGAAACAGTTGGCATTTCTGTGTAAGGTTTGCATGTTCTCCTAGTGTTGGCGTAGGTTTTCTCCGGGTGCTCCGGTTTCCCTCACAGTCCAAACACGAGCGCTATAGGGGAATTGATGAACTAAATTGGCTCTAGTGTATGTGTGTAAATGAGTGAGTATGGGTGTTTCCCAGTACTGGGTTTGCATCCGCTGCGTAAAACATATGCTGGAATAGTTGGTGGTTCATTCCTCTGTGGCGATCCCTGATAAATCAAGGACTAAGCCAAAGAAAAATTAGATGAATGAACAAGCAGCAAAAATATTTTTGTGTACTCACTGTGTATACATATTGTGTGTGTGTGTGTATATATATATAAATATATATATATATATATATATATATATATATATATATATATATATATATATATATATATATATATATATATATATATATATATATATATATAAACTAATATAACACACAGAACCAAAGTATTTGCATAAATATATTTAAATATAACTTTCTTTAGCTTATATTTTGATTCCGATTAATAATGGTTAATTGACTGCACTATTTTAGACTAATTGGGATGATTTCATAGGGCAGCGTATCTACATAAAATATAACATACAAATATACGTGCAAACGCTAAAGCAAAGACACACATGAAACTGCTTTATTCTGGAGAGTGTAACTGCATTCAGGACCAGAAATTAAATAATCAAATGTAAGTAGATAACACTATAGTCTATATTTATTGTATTTTAAAAAGTTAAATGCAATTAATCATTGTTAAAGTGACAAACACCATCATTTCTTATACACAAATGCTTTAAATGTTAGTCACAGGCCTTAAAGGGAAAGTTCATCCAAAACTGAATATTGTGTCATCATTTACTCGTTTCAAACCTGTTTCTTTATTATGTTCAAAACAAATTAAGATATTTTGAAGAGTGCTGAAAACTGGTAACCATTGACTTTCATAGTATTTGTTTTTCCTACTATGGAAGTCAATGTTTACAGATTTTTTTGGGGTCTTTTTCAGAAATATCTTAATTTGTGTTCAACAGGAGAAACAAACTCAAAGTTATTGCACCACTTGAGGAATAGCAAACAGCTATTTTCATTTTTGTGTGAACTATCCCTTTAAAATCTACTCAAATATGCAAAATATCACTTTATTAATGTTAAACTTCACATTAACCTCATTTATGTAATGTTCTAACGTGTGTCTATAATCCCAAATCAATATTGGTGCAAAAATCTCCTAAAAATCCTGCACTCGACTTAATAACATGAAATGACTTCCAAAAAAGACTTAAGAAATGCTTTGATTGATTTTCCAGGTTGTCCTCGAGGAAAGTTTCCCCATCTGTTCTCTTCAGAAGTGCAATGGTCATTTTTCGTGCACTTTATTCGCCTCAGCGTTGATTATTTTGGCCTGAAGTTGGTTGTTTTGCAGGCTTTTTAAGTGGCTGATGTTCGTACAGGGTGAGGTAGTAGGTTGTGTGGTTTCAGGGTAGTGATTTTGCCCCATCAGGAGTTAACTATACAACCTACTGCCTTCCCTGGAGGGCAGCGAAACAGCAGCGCTTCGCCACCAGGAGGCGCCAGAGCGGCAGGGACACGCTAAATGCAGGTACACGCTGTTCAGAAACTCACTTCTTTCATTTTATCATCTTTTTATGGCGAAAATATCTGTTGCAAATATTGTAAAATTAAAATCTAAAATAATTTTAACAATTTAAATAATCTAAGCTAAAATAAGGCAGAACAAAACTGAACATGGGCACAAAGAAACAGGTCAAATGGCTTGGTGTATTTGCATTTAAGTAAAACTATATTGTCTCTTAATTGTTATGCGCATAAGAACCAAAAACAATATGCATAAGGCAACTTCTGTCTTTATGTATCTTAGGAAAGGGTTAAAAAAAAAAGTCCAAATGCATCCGAATGCATGAATGTTTTGATTAGTCTCAATTACATTTTGGGTCTTTAGTGACCTGCACCTTCCAGTATCACATTTGGGATTTATTTGGTGGCATTCAGTAATAAAGATATTGTTTTTTATAATGCCTATGCGGTGATTGTAAGTGAAATGTCACATAATTTTAGATGAAAATAAAAAAGTTACATCCCAAAATAAAAATAATTTATTTGACTAACCAATTTTCGATTTTGAAATAGAAATCACTTTTTAATATTTGTGTAACATATTTATGTGTATAATATATACATTTGTAAAAATATATTAATGTTAAATGTAACATTAATGCTTTTTCATGTTTTATTTTATAAGAAGCAAATGGTTTATCAATAAATGCATCTGCAATAAATACTGTTGTTGTGTCTTGTCTCGTTTCAAGCTGTCTGAAAAGAAAAGAGATCTGCCATACAGTTCATCTGTCATTATTTCTTTCGATTCCAATGAATATCGTTTAATCCTGACTGAATCGCATGAATCTTCCATCACAACAATCTTAACCCTGTATTTTGCCTATCAAATAATGTTTGGATGTCTGGTGACAATAGAAAAATTAAGTTAGCACTCTGCAAAAGTCTACAATGGTTAAACAAAGTAACCACTAATTTCACTGTAGTTTAATCATGGTCGCGGATTTGTAGTACATTTTAACTAACACCACAAATAACCTTCACAGGTCATCTAACCTTCAAAATTACAGGTAATTTTCAAGCATTTGTAATCATTGTAAACTTTTGTCCTAAATAATATATATATATATATTTAAAACACGGTAGGATGACATTAGCTTTAGCAAGATGTAGGCTAGCTAATTGTATTCAGTGTTTTGTATGGCTCTGAGGGTCATATTTAAGATATGACGGTAAATAAATGACAGAAGTATGATGTATATCGACTGTTAGACACTGTTTGTAGTAGTTTTAATGAAGTCTTAATGAGCCAAAATCTTGATTTCACAACTTTGCAGCGCAACTTTCTCATTAAAAGCTCAGCCATACAGTTAGCGTAGCCTACTAAGCCTACTTAGCTAAATATAAATAACAAGCGTTAAATAAAACGCTTAAGAGTCACTTAATTTTATTTAGCTATTTATTTATTTATATATTACTCATGTTTGACGGGAAAAGCAAGACGTCTGTTATAAATCTCTCTTTTTTACACTTTATGTACAAATATTTATGCGAGTTTGTGCGGTAATTTCTGCTCTTCAGTGACATGGCGCTGATATATGCTAATAATAGCTGAGTTTAACGTTTATTATTTAGCCAGCGCATCATCATAAATAATAAATAACCATAATAATAGAGACACAGCGCCATCTATTGGACATTCTAGTAGACTGACAATTCAGTTATATATATAGCCCATTGTCAATATGTTAACATATTTTCTATTTTCAATTCTTTTATATTTGCAGTTTCTGTTATTTAAATTTTTTTAAAGAATATTACTTATTAATTATAATTAAGGTATTAATACAATTGTATCATATTATCATTGCTTTAAATTGTATTATATTTTGATATTCAGTGTAGTTTGCTATTTTGTTTAATATTAGCCTATTAATTGTATTGTTTTCATATCATGTATAGACCTACTTATGGATTCTTTATGTAATGATAGCATGTGATTTACAAGCGTCTCTCAGTTTTGGGAATCCATTTCCATCGATATTAATGATCTATTAATCATATAAATATATTTGTGTATGTCTCTATCGAAATATATATCATAATAAACATCGCAAATAAAAAACATTGTAATACACACAATTAAAGAAACACTGTAGATTAGGACAAAAAATCACCAGTGAAAGTACATTCAGTGTTTTTAAGGTGGTCAGGTCACAATTATTATGAATGTTACAATATTTATCAAAATGAGTGGTCTGCAAATTAAACTGCCTGGTGTTTTGTAACCTAAAGCCCACGTTTAATGACTGAGGAGAAGATTGGAAGTGGATGTTTTAGTACCATTCACTCTGCTTACAGTTTTTTTTCAATTGTTTTGCACAAATGTCAGAACCCTGGTGTCAATTTTTAAAACTCTAAACAGTGCGTCCATTATCTTAAAGAAGTCTTGCCTTTGCAGGATCATTGGTTCACATGATCCTTTTATCATACAAATACTACAGGAACAGAGCTTTAGATCACCAGCACACAAGATGCACATCGTTTCAATAAACAATCTTTAACCATCAATAAATATTGGTTAAAATTTATGATACAGGTTTCATTATGGTTTATACATAAGGGAACAGTACAGACAGTGGATACACTGAACTAGTTTTATTCCATCATAATGTACAGTAGGTTTACTCTAATTCTGTTCTCACTGCACGTCCCCATATAGCTGATATATGGCATGATATATGGCAACATATGCAAATTACAACTGGATTCCACATCCTGTATATAAAATCTCATAATAGTCAATAATTTGTCATTATAGTGTCACTGCTTACATTTTTTTCAACCATATCATACATATGTGTGTGTGTTTGTTCATATACAGCTATATGGACACATACAAATTATAGGTAATATATTTGTAGGGGTAAAATATATAAATATATATAATAATATAATATGTAATAATATAAAAAAAAAAAATATATATATATATATATATATATGTATGTGTATATATATATATATATATGTATATGTGTATATATATATGTATGTGTATATATATATATATATATATATATATATATATATATATATATATATATATATATATATATATATATATATATATATATATATGTATGTGTATATATATATATGTATGTGTGAATATATATATATATATATGTATGTATATATATATATATATATATATATATATATTTGTATGGGTATAAATATATAAAATATATAATATATATATAATAAAATATATAATATATAAGCTTCGAACAGGAAAGACACGGACCAGGAAACAGGTATAGTAATTTATCTAAACATCCTGTAAAACTAAACCTAAAGTAATCTATATTATATTTATTTTTCATATTCATCTAGCAGTTTTTTTCTTTTCTATTTTTAAAGAAAATGCATTATAATTCTATACAAATCTGGCAACTCTGAAATGGCAGTTTAAGTCACTTGAACTCTTTTTAAATAGTAAATTATCTAAACATCCTGCTAAATAAAATCTAAATGAATCTATATTATATTTATTTCTTATATTCACTCAGCCATGTTTTTTAAGCATAAACCTCACTGACATTGATTTAATTAGTGCTATTAAATCTAAAATTTGAGGAAAATGAAACATAAATCATGAAACTCTTTTAAATACATGACAAGATTATGGTTTTCATTTAGTGATAAAATGCAGAATAAGTCAATTAAAAATACACATCAATAACAATGGTCTTAATATTTTACAATATATTTTACCCCTACAAATATTAAATATAAATATATATATACAGTATAATATATACAGTAATAGATAATATATTTATGTGACATATATGTACATATTTGTAATTCTAATAGTTTA
>NC_079459.1:34932659-34937659 GCF_903798145.1 Danio aesculapii | reverse complement strand
TATTACATGCATTTGCATTTTTAATTCTATTTAATTCTATTCTTTTCTGTGCTTTCAGTTGTGATTTATAGTCTTTTTAGCTTTATTTTGTTTGTGATGTTCTGTTTTGTAGTATTAAAGTTAGTTTTTCTTGTTATTCAGTTTATATTACATGCATTTGCATATTTAATTCTATTTAATTCTATTCTGTTATTCTTTCAGTTGTGATTTATAGTCTTTTTAGCTTTATTTTAGATTGTGATGTTCAGTTTTGTAGTTTTAAAGTTAGTTTTTCTTGTTATTCGGTTTATATTACATGCATTTGCATATTTAATTCTATTCTGTTCTACTTTATTCTTTCAGTTGTGTTTTATTTTCTTTTTAGCTTTATTTTATTTTCTGATGGTCAGTTGTGGTCTAGTTTAAAGTATTAAAGTTAAAGTTGTTAGGTTTTTATTAGATTTATTTGCATATTTAATTCTATTCTACTCTATTCTTTCTGTTGTGTGTTATGTTCTTTTCTGCTTGTATTTTGTTATGAAAGCTGTGCACTATTTTCTAATATTAAACTTAATGTTGTTACTATTAGGTTTTTATCAGACACATTTGCATATGGACTTCTATTCAATTCTATTATTTTCTAATCTTTCAGTAGTGGTTGTATTTTTCTGCTTTATTTTTTGTTATTGACAGCTGTGGTCTTGTTTATAGCATTAAAGTTAGTGTTGGCGCTATTAGTTTTTATTTGATACTTGCATATTAAGTTCTATTCAATTCTATGCTTTTGTATGCTTTCAGTTTATTCTCTTTTTAGCTTTATTTTAGTTTGTGATGTTCTGTTTTGTAGTTTCAAAGTTAGTTTTTCTTGTTATTCAGTTTATATTACATGCATTTGCATATTTAATTCTATTTAATTCTATTCTGTTCTATGCTTTCAGTTGTGATTTATTCTCTTTTTAGCTTTATTTTAGTTTGTGATGTTCTGTTTTGTAGTGTCAAAGTTAGTTTTTCTTGTTATTCAGTTTATATTACATGCATTTGCATATTTAATTCTATTCAATTCTATTCTGTTATTCTTTCAGTTGTCATTTATTCTCTTTTTAGCTTTATTTTAGTTTGTGATGGTCTGTTTTGTAGTTTTAAAGTTAGTTTTTCTTGTTATTCAGTTTATATTACAAGCATTTGCATATTTAATTCTATTCAATTCTATGCTTTTCTATGCTTTCAGTTGTCATTTATTCTCTTTTTAGCTTTATTTTAGGTATGTGATGTTCTGTTTTGTAGTTTTAAAGTTAGTTTTTCTTGTTATTCAGTTTATATTACATGCATTTGCATATTTAATTCTATTCAATTCTATGCTTTTGTGTGCTTTCAGTTGTGTTTTATTCTCTTTTTAGCTTTATTTTAGTTAGTGATGGTCTATTTGGTAGTATTGAAGCTAGTGTTAGTACTATATAGTTTTTATTAGACACATTTGCATATTCAGTTCTATTCAATTCTATTATTTTCTATTCTCTCAGTAGTGGTTGTATTTTTCTGCTTTATTTTTTGTTTTCGATAGCTGTGGTCTCTTTTAAAGTATAAAGTTAGTGTTGGTACAATTTGGTTTCTATTAGGTGCATTTGCATATTTAGTTCTATTCAATTCTATTCTTTTCTGAGCTTTCCATTTTGATTCATGTCAGTTGTGGTCTGTTTTGTAGTATTAAAGTTAGACCCGTTTGCATATTAAGTTTTATTCTGTTCTATTCTACTCTTATATGTGTTTTATTCAGGATTACATTCTGTGTTTGCTTATATTAGTTGCGTTTGGTTCTATTCTGTGCTATAGTCCTCGTTTTGTTTTTATATTCTTTTCTGCTTTTTATTTCTATTCTACTCTATTATTTCAGTTGTGTTTTATATTCTGTTTTACATTATTGAATTGAATAGACAGCTGTGGTTTATTTTACGTTGTTATGAAAAAGATATTGTTTATTAGATGCTTTTGCATATTAAATTCTACTTTTATATTCTATTTTTATTTTTTTTTAAATATCAAACTAATAAGCGCACATTTAAATGTCTGACTGAAATATTTAGAGTCATATTAAACTTTTAATATAATATATAAAACAACACCTTTTCCTGTTCGACCCCTATATTATGTTTATTTTACTATTTCTTTACTCTAATATAGAAGTTAATCAAACACACTCTTACACACGTCAAAAGTGGAAGCTGAAGAAATAAGAAAATATCAACAGTTACAGTTTTTATATGAGTATACAGTTTTACAGATGTTTTCAGGCCTGTCATTGTAGAATTACAGGAGAATTTGTGTGTTGTGACTGGCCAGAGCCTCATTTCTCTTTCTGTCAATGCATTTATTCCTGTATTAAACCATGAAGCAGTGTTTTCCGGGCAGTAACTGGGGTTTTGTGAGCCTGTCAGATGGTTTTGTTGACATTACGCCTTTTGGATTTGAGAAGAGCAGGGATTTTTTCGCTCCTGTGGTGCGGCGAGTTACATAATATCACAGGTGTACTGACTGTGTGTCTATTAAATGCTCTGTTTATGACACAGCTTGAGCCTCAGGGTGGATTTACATAAGGATGATGAAATAAAAACTGATTTGTATAATTAAAAAGAAAAAGGTTTCCTGTACTGACATCAGTGTTGTCAAAGCAATCCATATTTAACATTGATTTGTGCACCAGGCCAGTAGATGGCGATATGACTTAAAAATGATGACGTAAATAATGAATAATAAAAAAAGCCAGCGAATATGGTTCAAAAGTTCAGCATTGTTGTTTTGATTGAACATGCACACATGTAGGATGTCACTGTTGTTGTTTTTAGCACAATTTTAGATTAAAACATGCATTTAGAATCTCTTTTTTGATTTTTTAGGTGCGCAAAACATCGTGATTGTAAAAAAAAATGCTTAAAAATGCGTTAAAAGCCACATTAACATCTTCCTTATGGTAATCAAATTGTATGATTTGATTTTGCTCCATTCAAACGTTTATTAGCATAATAAATCGTCATTAATTAAATAAGAATGATTATTTTAGCACAATGCTATTGTAGTTTTTATCAATAACTTCTAATATATTAGTTTTTTACGTTTTATTGAATTTTATTTGAGGTTTTTGCTAATGTTATTATACCTTAAATTAAGCTACATGTCATTAGTATACGTAATAAATCATCATTAATTAAATAAAAACTATTAGAGAGCAGATTTATTTAGGCGTTATCACAATGCTATTGTAGTTTATTATTACCTTGAAAAAGTATTAATTTTAATATTATATATTATTTAAATTTGAGTTCAGATATTCATAATGTTGTTGTGTGTTTTTGGTAGTTTCTATTTGTTTTTGGTTTTTACATTTTATTAATTTTTAATTTTGTTATTGTTATACCTCAAAGTAAAATACAATTAGTATTCGTAATAAATCATCATTAATTAAGTAAACATTATTATTAGTTTATTAGTTTTTGGTTTTTAAGTTTTATTAATTTTAGTTTTTGTTATTATTATACCTTAAATTAAACTACATATAATTTCATTCATTCATTCATTTTCTTTTCGGCTTAGTCCCTTTATTAATCTGGGGTCGCCACAGCGGAATGAACCACCAACTTATCCAGCATATGTTTTACAAAGCGGATGCCCTTCCAGAACCCATCAGTGGGAAAACATATAATTTCATTAAAAATATTTTTTATTTAACTATAAGGTGTTGTAATTGTACACTTTAACTGGAATATTACTTAATTTAAAAGTTGGTTTTCAAGTATTATGTACAATGAAATATTGAGTCAAATTCAAGCTGTAATTACTGATACTATTATTTTATTAGGTATAGTTTAGTTCAAATGTTCATAACTTTGTTGCGTCTTTACGGCAGTTTTACATTTTATTAATTTTAATTTCAGTTTTCATTATTATCATGTCTTAAATTTAATTACATCCACTGAAAAAAAAAGTTTGCTGTTTGTTCAAACTATGTAAAATGAGCTGAAACCACTCGACTCTTTTTTTTTGTTTTAGTACAACTTAATTGTTTTTTGTTCAATCCACTTTGTACACAATTTGTAAAAACTAATAAATCAACTTAATTCCTTCATGTTGTCAAAACACAAATCGATTGTGTGGAACCCAGCACTGTTTACAGTGTATAATTTCATTAAAAACATTTATTTATTTATTTATTTTATTTATAACGTGTTGAAATTGTATACTTTATCTGCAATATCACATCATTTAAAAGTTGGTCTTCACGAATTAATGCACGATCGAGTTATATTCGAGTTGTAATGACTGATACTATTATTTTCCCACGGCACCACTAGACTACCTTTTATAATGGTCTAGTTACACCATGTCTGTCTCCACCATATGATAATCTATTGCCTAATATTTCCAGTTAATCCCCTTTTCCACTAAATGAGCACTTTTTGCTGTATCAGCTGTTTGAGCAGGCATTTAAGAGCTCCTCAGCGTCCCGCAGGTTTCCTCTAATCTGCGTTTACTGCGCTGTTTTGCTCCTAGACCTGCAGTAATTTACTCTGAAATCTTCTTCCAGAGCACATATGCCATGTTAAGACTGCCTTCTTCAAATATTCCCCATGATAAAGCCGATGTGCAGCGTTATCTGGCAGATTGCTTGTGCTTCTAATGTGTTTGCATTGTTGCAGCAGTGGGTTTATTGCATGATAAGTGACTGATGGGTTTAGAAATAGACTGATAATTGCCATGATATTGAGGCTTTTGGTTGCTTATTTAATGTATGTTTTAATTCTAATGTAAAATAAGATATATATTTAGAAATATATAAGTATTTAATATAGAAGTTTCCTCCGGGTGCTCCAGTTTCACCCACAGTCCAAATACATGCACTATAGGTGAATTGGATGAACTAAATTGGCCATAGTGTATGAGTGTGTGAGTGTGTATGGGTGGTTCCCATGCTGGGTTGCAGCTGGAAGGGCATCCGCTGTGTAAAACATATGCTGGAATAGTTGGCGGTT
>NC_079459.1:34912659-34927659 GCF_903798145.1 Danio aesculapii | reverse complement strand
GCACCCATGTTGTAAAATGCACCCCCGCTGAAATGTGCGTCTGTTAACTGAAATTGATTAAAAAAAATGTATAATATGGAATTTACTCTTAAAAAATACCAAAAAATGATGCATATCTTCTTAATACACTACTAACAACTAGCAAAAAGGCCTTTACAAAGAAATGGCACAAGGAAGATCCTCCATCTGTAGGAGAATGGCATGAGATTGTAAATGTGGTGTCTGATATCAGAATCAGAATCAGAAAGAGCTTTATTGCCAGGTATGTTCACACATACGAGGAATTTGTTTTGGTGACAGAACTTCTACAGTGCAACAGGATAACAAAGACAGGACAAAAAACAGATAATAAAAAAATTAAAAAAAAATAGAAAAAAATAGAATAGAAAATAGAAAAAAATAGAAAAAATAGAATAGAAAATAGAAAAAAAATAAAAAAATAGAAAAAAATAGAATAGAAAATAGAATAGAAAATAGAAAAAAGAAAACAAAAATAGAAAAAAATAGAATAGAAAATAGAATAGAAAATAGAAAAAAGAAAACAAAAATAGAAAAAAATAGAATAGAAAATAGAATAGAAAATAGAAAAAAAGAAAACAAAAATAGAAAAAAATAGAATAGAAAACAGAAAAAAATAGAAAAGAATAGAAAAAAATAGAATAGAAAATAGAAAAAAATAGAATAGAAAATAGAAAAAAAAGAAAAAATAGAATAAAAAAATAGAAAAAAATTGAAAAAAATTGAAAAAAAATTGAAGAAAATAGAATAGAAAATAGAAAAAAATAAAAAATAGAAAAAAAAGAAAAAAATAGAATAAAAAAAATAAAAAAATAGAAAAAAATAGAAAAAAAATAAAAAAATAGAAAAAAATAGAAAAAAATAGAAAAAATAGAAAAAAAGGAAAAAAATTGAAAAAATAAAATAGAAAATAGAAAAAAAAAGAAAAAAAAATAGAAAAAACGAAAAAAAAAAGAAAAAAAAATAGATATGGAAGTACTGACATTTTCCTTAGCTCAGTCCCAAATAGCACACTATACAAAAGAGCACATGTCACTCCGCTACTCACCCGTTTGCACTGGCTGCCAGTTGCTGCTCGCATCAAATTCAAAGCTCTGATGTTTGCTTACAAAGTGACCTCTGGCTTTGCTCCTTCGTATCTGCTCTCACTTCTGCAGATTTATGTGCCCTCCAGAAACTTGCGTTCTGTGAATGAACGTCGCCTCGTTGTTCCATCCCTAAGAGGGAAGAAATCACTTTCCCGAACTCTCACATTCAATCTGCCCAGTTGGTGGAATGAACTCCCTAACTACATCAGAACAGCAGAGTCACTTGCTGTCTTCAAGAAACCACTAAAAACTCAACTGTTTAGTCTCCACTTTCCTTCCTAATCTGTAACTGCCTCTCTGGCTATACCACTAACTGTACTCTCTCTCACAAAAAAAAAAAAACATTACTAATGCTTTGCTTCTTAGACTTTACACACCTGAAACTTGTCTATAGCACTTGTTCACTGCTGCTCTTATAGTTGTGTAAATTGCTTCCTTGTCCTCATTTGTAAGTCGCTTTGGATAAAAGCGTCTGCTAAATGACTAAATGTAAATGTAAATGTAAATACACTATGTACTTATGCACTTACACACTGAAAAGCATAGTATATGTATGTAGTGTCATCCCAAATGGGACACTAAGGGTTTTTTACCAAGCGGAAATTCAAACCGTTTCCCTGATGACGTTTGACGGTTGCCAGGTCAGTGATCTAAATGATTTCCATTAGAACCAAATAATACCTGTCATGAGTATAACCGCATTCACCATCGGGAGGCGCTATAATCACTCTCGTAGGAGAATACTGCTTTCACATTCCAAAATAAATAAAGTAATCCAAGATGTCCGCCTGATAGCTCCGCCCCTTCTGCCACGTGAGCAAAGTGCGTGCGTTGAGTGCGTGAAGTGTCCATCATCACACTTCATTTCACCAGCTGAATGAGTGCATCATCCGGATGATTAAAGTGCTCTTATTATTTTATTTCTTATTAGTTTTCAGTGTGAACACACTACTTACACTATTTATACTACAAAATGGCGTTGAATAGTGCACAAGTATGCGATTTGGGATGCACCTCTTGAGACTATAAAAGCCTATAAAATTTCTGCATACTGGGGTAAATGGTTGAGAAGAAATGTAACGTTTTAATTTTACCGTGGTGCTTTTATTGATTTATATCTGGAGCCTGTTGAAGCGTAAAGCAAATTTTATATAGCAACATTTTATCAACCATAAATATGAATGTAAATAAGATTGTGTTCGATGACCTTTGACACTTATATTGCACGTCTTTATGTTTCCATGTTCCTTTGAAAATGTTGTTCTGAACTGTTTTAAAAAAATGTAATAAAAAATAATAATAATAATAATAGAGTTATGACACTAATGAGAGTGACTGAGGTGAGTTTCATGAATTAAACCCTTCCCTTACAGAAGATAAATGAATAAATAAATAAACTGACTTTAAATACAATACCAATGAGATTAAGTAAATAGTTTACTGTGTGGTTTAGTTTAAAACAGCAACAACATGTAGCCTAGTGTTCCATGTAGCCTAAATATCTGTTTAAAATCTAATATATTATATTATATATCTAATTTTAGGCTACACTACAGTCAGTATTATTATTTTACATTCCTTTGTAAACCTAGTGCGTTTTAAAATTCGGTTCACTTCTTGTCCTTGCTTTATCCATCAAAATAATAATTATTTTACATTTTAATCAGTTATGCCCTTTAATTTTTTATTATATATATATATATATATATATTTTAATAATGTAGACTGAGAATGTTAATGAAAGTTTATGAGGGGGTGCAGTTTGCGGCAGGGGTGCGTTTCTCAGCACAACACCCCCACAGTCCAAACGCATGCGCAATAGGGGAATTGAATAAACTAAATTGGCTGTAGTGTATGGGTGTGTGTGTGTGAACGGGAGTTTCCCAGTACCAGGTTGCGGCTGGAAGGGCAGCGCTCTGTAAAACATATGCTGGATAAGTTGGTGGTTCATTCCACTGTGGTGACCTCTGATAAATAAGTTGCTAAGCCGAATGAAAATGAATGAATGAATGACTGAGCACCATCAGATCACTTCGCTCATCAGATCAGAGACTTTTGTTGGTTCCTATAAGTCTAGGATCAAATGAGTAGCCGCTCCTAAACTTTGTATTATTTTACTGCGTTTTGAACATGTAGCTTGTATTTTCTTTTATTCTCTCGGATTTTATTATTTGTGTCTCTTTGTTTTATTCTCGTTGTTTGGTTTTTAGGTATTGTTAAGCACATGGGTCAGCTTGGGTTGTTTATAATTGTGCTATATAGATAAGTTGTTATAGTAGGCCCTATTTATATGTGGTATTAATATGGCTTTTTGACGAGTGGACGACTCCAAACACAACTATAATTAGTGTAAAATCTGTCTAAATCATTTTGAGCTTGTCCACCTTTGATCAAGATAAATTTCCGTCTACTCTTCGCCTGCTGACTGAACACATGATTGTTATGGGACACCAAAACAAAGCATTCATACTTTCCGCTGTACTAAAACACAAGGATTACGGGTTGTATTTGTGATTGGTGTCAACATCGCTTTGGTTTGCTGTTTTCCTGCTCGTTTGTAAGCTGTGAGTTAGTTCATTCGTACATCACCCTGCGCTTTACTGCAAAAAAAAAGACATGACATTAATTAATATTAATATGCAATACTTTTGTTAGAATGTGAAATTTTAAAAAGTACTAGATAAGGATTTAACACTGAGTATGAAGTGAGTACTCGTTGGATATTTGTAAAAATGTCTCGTCCGGACGAATTTTAAGCTATTTATCATATATTAATGTGAAAAATAATTTTTGACTCTTCTAAATCATTAAATACTATAATATGTTTGCAGATATTTTTTCACATTTTCACATTTTTTCATCTAAAAAAAATCAATGCTGGTCGGCACCAATAGCCTTGTTGGTTAGTGCGTCGACACAGCACCTCGATGATCACGGCGACCCGAGTTCGACTCCCGGCTTGAGGTCCTTTGCCGATCCTTCCTTTATCTGTGCTCCACACACTTTCCTGTCTGTACATCTCCACTGTCCTATCAGTAAAGGTGAAAAGCCCTAAAAATAATGATTAAAAAACAGAAATAAGCACAGCGCTGAAGGCCGTTATTCTTCTTTGAGGATGTGTTCCGTGTCGGAACGGCTGCCTTTGCTTTGATCTCTTTAACTCGCCCCCACTGTCAGACTTTAACCATTATATTTGGCAAAAAACATTCATCAGTGGTCATTCATTTTCCTTCGACTTTATTCGAAGATATAAACCTTATTTATTAGGGGCCGCCACAGCGGAATGAACCAACAACTCTTTACAGCATATGTTTATTACGCAGCAGATGCCCTTCTAGCCACACCCAGTACTGGCGAAACACCAATACACTCGCATTTTCACACACCCACACACACACACACAGCACATTACACACACACACACACACACACACACACACACACACTCGATACACTAATTGATTTAACTGATTTAGTTCACATCAATTCCCCTATAGCACATGGGTTTGGACTGGTGGGGGAAAACCGGAGCACCCGGGAGGAACCCACACCAGCATGGGGAGAAACGATGCAAACTCCACACAGAAATGCCAAACTGACCCAGCCGAGACTCAAACTGTATGTGGGTGTGGCTGAAAATGCATTTTCAGAGTAATATAACTATATGTGAGGTGGTTTTTATTAGGGAAATACTATGAGTATTACAAACGTAAACATCAGCTGAGCTGCTCAGGCTGCATTTACACTGCAGATCTTGATGGTCAATTCTGATTTTGTGACTTTATCCGATTGTTTTGATGACCTGCTTACATCATCTTTTAAAAGTGACTCGTATCCGATCGTCTGCATTTACACAGCACACGGCAAAGGCGCAAGACCAGGGAAAAAAAGAGCGGGCGCTGACTAACAGCTGATAATAAAAGAGCGCTCTTTTCTTTATTCTCTCTTGAACTTGAAAGCTTCTCACTCGTCCATCTTCTTTTGATATATAGGCTTTTTTAAAACCTTTAGGCATCTTAATGTCATGTCCATGGCGTGATTTATGCACGTGATGTATGCACTAGTTTTATATTAGTTTATATTGGTTGCGTGGCGGACATTGCGCTCTCTCGCTCTTGTTAACATGCTGAAATACCTGTGCTTAATGACAATATAAAAGCTGTTTACGTCCTTGTGTATGAGATTTAAATTTGGGACTACTGCTGAAGTCTGTTCTGAAATGAAAGCGTCAGAGTTGACGTCATTCGCTATGGTTTTTAATGATGCCGCGACTCGCATTGACAGGTGAAAATCCTGTTTACACTGCAGACACAAGGGCAACGGATCCGATTCATATCGCATATATTTCCACATATGAACTAGGCCTTAATCTGATTTGAGTAAATCGGAATCCATGTGATTTGTTCCTGCTTACACATACATAGGCCATATCAGATCTGTGCCACATGGGAGAAACAAATCGGAGTTGAGTCACTTGGACAGTGCAGTGTAAATGCAGCCATACAGTGTAAGGCTTGATCGTCAGTTGCACTCGTTCCTGTTTACGCCGTCAATCTGGCAACCTGAGTTTGCATTGTGTTGTCAGAGTAGGGGCCAAAAACCCTCTCTAATATTTTTTCAATT
The DNA here is from genome assembly GCF_903798145.1 of Danio aesculapii. Classification (NCBI taxonomy): domain Eukaryota; kingdom Metazoa; phylum Chordata; class Actinopteri; order Cypriniformes; family Danionidae; genus Danio; species Danio aesculapii. The sequence goes on along the minus strand of NC_079459.1, from coordinate 34,921,930 downwards.
ATTTTTACTGAGTTTTCACCTTTAGTGGATAGGACAGTTGAGAGTATTGACAGGAAAGCATTGAGAGGGGAAGGATCGCCATAGGACTGCGAGGCGGGAACCGAACTTGGGTCGCCGTGAGCACCGGAGTGCATGTGTCGACGCACTAACCACTACATCACTGACGCCGACTTCTCCAGTATTTTTAATTTGGAGAGCAATACCTACTTCAACCACTAGGTGGTCAATCCTACAATACTGCACCTTTAACGTTTTTAATGTCCAATTTGAAGTGCTTTCGTATTCTCTCTTTTGATGTGTGAAGGTGTCGTTATTATCATAATATGTTCTTAACTACATTGATCTTGCCATAAATTAAGCCGCAGTCACACTGCACTTTTCACCCCATAGACTTCCATTCGTACACATGCGAATGCAGAAGACCGGAAACGCAAGCTCGTGCATTAAACTTTGCATGTCGCTGTGTTGTGAAGTTTGAGCTTGGTGAACTCTGACTTGCGAAATTGCATCACGTGACTGCGTGAGACCAATCAAAGATCAACACTTGACCTCTCTGTACAGAAAGTATGGACCAATCACTGTCTTTCTTTATTGTTTAATCATCTTGTTTAATCCCGCCCCTTTTCGCAGCGCCATACGACAGAATTTCGAATGCTCAAACTCTAGTGTGACTGCAGCATTAGCCTTAAGTTGCTGATCGAGCTATCAATAAGTAAACAAAATGAGTTTTGTATGTGTATATACAGCTGAAGTCAGAATTATGGCTCGTTTCCACTGACTTGTACGGTACGGTTCGGTTTGGTACGGGTCACCTTTATCAGGCTTGCATTTCCACTACCAAGGGTACCCTTTTGGTGGGCGTGGTGTATGACAGAAAGTTTCAGTCGACGTCATTCTCGCTCGAGGAAATGTCTACAGTAAAGCTGTACGGGTCACTTACATATCATATGAGAAGCACTTCTCACAAAACAGATGCTTCATACACATAAACACTTGTGTAGAAATGTTTATTACTAACTTTTCAATCAACATGAGTTGATTATAACTGCAGATCAATGATAGTGCGAAACAGCCTACTGTAACGTCTGTAATTATATTAAATAACTAAATAAATGAACATATATAAACACATACAGCCCCTTACAGTCTCCGATATGTTACCAACTACAGAAGAACTACATATAGCAGACATTTCGTCAGTATTTAGGTTCAAAACAGCAGAAATTATAGCCTACAGTCAGTGAAAACCTCTCATCTGTGTCTGTAATCTTCAGCAGCACATGTAGCCTCTGTTAGAGAGTAATTCCGTCATTCCCGGTTCATATTAGTCCAAAAGGTGAAGATAATAAGTGAGTTAATCATGGCATTTTGTTCATGTTTGCTGAATAATAATGTGCTCCTTTTTTCCGGCTTCTCCTTTATTTCTTCGCGCTTCACTCTCGCGTTTGTCAGTGTCTGACAGAATCGGGTTTCAAAAGCACGTCAATAATCAAGCGCAGGTTATCATCATCAGCTCAAGAAGTGTGTTATTTCAGATATAATGTTAGACACGCGAGCGCTAGCAAGAAAGTGTAACCGCTCGCGCCTCAGACTGCCTCGTAAAAAACTACGGGACACAGGGTAAATCTGCTCTTCTTCATGCATTTGTGGCTGTTCATCAAGACGACGACAAGGTTTGTTTGAGCCCAGATCGACCATGGCTCGTTATTATATGTATATATAATTCCGCTGTAATCTCTCGCTGTGTATTTCAAACATGGCGGGTTTTTTGTTTATATTCTGGCTTGTTGCGTAAGCGAATGACATATCTCTGTAAACCAATAGCGTTCAGCTGCGTGTGTGGCTCCGCCTTTTGGTACCCTTTCTCGTGTTTGGTACCCTTTCGAAAGGGTGCTGAAAAAGTGGTACGTTACGGTTCGGTTTGGTACGCTTTTTGACAGTGGAAACGGCTATAAAAGCGTACCAAACCAAACCGAACCGTACCGTACCACTCAGTGGAAACTGGCCATTATTAACCCTCCTGTAAATTTGTTTTTCTTTTTCAAATATTTCCCAGATGATGTTGAACAGATTCAGGAAATTTTCACAGTATTTTCTATAATATATGTTCTTCTGAAAGTCTTATTTGGTTTATTTCGGCTAGAATAAAAGCAGTTTTTATTTTTTTTAAAAACATTTTAAGGTCAATATTATTAGCCCCCTTAAGCAATATTAGTTTTGGATTGTCTCCAGAACAAACCACTGTTATACAATGACTTGCCTAGTTAACCTAATTAACCTAGTTAAGCCTTTAAATGTGACTTTAAGCTGTATAGAAGTGTCTTGAAGAATATCTAGTCTAATATTTACTCTCATCATGGCAAAGATAAAATAAATCAGTTATTAGAGATGAGTTATTAAAACTATTATGATTAGAAATGTGTTGAAGAAATCTTCTCTCCGCTAAACAGAATTTGGGGAAAAATATAGACAGGGGCGCTAATAATCCTGACTTCAACTATATGTGGTGCATGTATTGCAGAATCAGCACATTGTTTTTGAAGAGACCTGTTGAAGATGCTGAAAGCCACATTGCGGTCTGGCAGGTATTTCTGTAAACCCAGCGACAGACGGAAAGACAGACTTGACTTAATTGATCCCCGAAGGGAAGTTCAGTTTAAGCCAGCGCAGAGCAGTTTTAGACGTGTCACTTCCTGCGCTTTGACCTGATCTGCTGCAGGTTTAATCTCAGAGGACAGACGATACTGAAGCTGTGTTTGCTGCTCAAGTCTGTCTGAAAGCGACTCTAAATGTCCATCACACTAAATTAGCTCGTCAGTGACAGACAAACTGTAAGCAGATCAGGAAAGATTGCGAGTTAATGATGCTGGAGTTTATTTCATTTATTTTATTCTTTTTCAGGTACACTACCTGTGTCCTGTCTCCTATCCAAGTTTTAGGAACAACAAATAATAACTTGACTTCTAGTTGATCATTTGGTATCAGAAGTGGCTTATATGAAAGGCAAAGTCCTCTAGATTACGCTTATTTTACCCAAATAAAATATGATCATGCCTTGATTATTAATGATTTCATTAGGACAGTAAGGTCTGACTCTGCTTAGACTAAAGTCTGCTCACTGAAGCTTCAATAATGTCCAGTATAGAATATGTGGTCATGCTGCAGTGGAAACAGAATGAATATTGTGTCTGACTCCATCATGAGCTTGGAGGACTGCATCCATACATCTCTGCAGTGACTCAAATCACTGATTAATAAAGTCATCTGGAATGGTGAAGAAAGCGTTCTTGCAGGACTCCCAGAGTTCATCAAGATCCTTTGTGTTCATCTTCAACGCCTCCTTCATCTTACCCCAGACATGCTCAATAATGTTCATGTCTGGTGACTGGGCTGGCCAATCCTGGAGCATTTTAACCTTCTCTGCTTTCAGGATCTTTGATGTGGAGGCTGGAGTATGAGGAGCGCTATCCTGCTGGAGAATTTGCCCTCTCCTGTGGTTTGTAATGTAATGGGCAGCACAAATGTCTTGATACCTCAGGCTGTTGATGTTGCCATCCACTCTGCAGATCTCTCGCACGCCCCCATACTGAATGTAACCCCAAGCCATGATTTCTCCTTCACCAAACTTGACTGATTTCTGTGAAAATCTTGGGTCCATGTGGGTTCCAGTAGGTCTTGCAGTATTTGTGATGATTGGGATGCAGATCAACAGATGATCCATCAGAAAAATCCACCTTCTGCCACTTTTACAAATGATCAACTAGAAGTCAAGTTATTATTTGTTTATATTCTAATGATTTTAAGGCTCTTTGGATCATCTACGGTTGTGTAAAATTGTGCTCTATAAATAAAGTTTGCCTTGCCTTGCCTTTAAGAGCTGTTTAGTTATTTATTCATCAATAATGGACCCTTTTCACAAGACTATCATGCATTTAACAGTCATCAGCATCAAAATCCTTGAAGCTTTTTAAATATTTTGATGTTTAAAAAAACGTAAGAACATTTATATGTCTGGATTATGTCATCTTTGTTTCAAAAAACATTACCACTTGTGTTTGTAATGCATCGTCTATGGGGCAGGACAGTAAATCTGACATTATTCTCTCTTCTGGCTGCCGTTGTCAGTCTCACACTATTTCTGAAAGTCTTGATAACACCATCGTGGAGTTTTTCCTTCATTATTTCAGCGAATAGCATTGTAAAATAATGGTTTGTTGTACTCTCGCGCTCTAAATTGACCAACTATGACGACTTCTGCTACTGAGAAACACAGATAGGTGAAAAGGCTTCATTCATTTCACTGCTTTTAATCGGTCTCAGAGTGAACTGGTTTTCAGCTCTTCACACTTTCACAGATACTGGGATTATGTTACCGTGAGAAGTGTGCCATCCTGATGTCATTGGGTTTGGTGTCTGGTTTTGTTGACAGCGTCGCGCCCTCGTGCTGGAGGTCACGCTGTGTGTGTTGAATTGCAACTGGAAACTCTGGACGATGAGTACTTTCCATTTATAAAGACGCTCAACCATGTGTATAAACTCCAGGAAGGGGGAGTTTTGTTGTGGTTTTTGCACATGCCGTTCCTACTGGACTTTAAGTTCATTTGTTTGTTGTTTTGCTATCATTTTGTTTCCATTTTTCGCTCGTGACGTCTCTAAGATCTTTGATAGAGCTCATGGATTGATGGCTTTCAGGATGCTTCATTTATAAGTTGTAATCCGCCTGTTAATAAGCTGTCAGTAGCTAAGTTTCCATGCAGATCTGCGAAGTTAAATACTTATGATTAAAAAATTGAATATGGCATAAAACAGCAGTGTTTCCATCCAATGAGCAACAAAAGAGAAAAAAATCAACACTTCCTGATAAACTGGAGCAGATCTGTGTCAGAGAAATGGAGTTTGATGCATTGTGATTTGCCACTGTGGTGTTTTTTCTTTAATAAATGAGTTGCGCCTCAGAAGACGACGAGTAAACGCGGTGAATGTGGTGAATGCGGTGGCTTTTGGAGGCGTGAGGCGCTCTTTGGGAGCACAGACAGATGCTCAAGACAGTTCTGTAGGGAATAACATCATAAGAATAATAATACTGAAGCACTGTGATGACGGACGGATGGACGGCTGAGGCCTTTTACAGTCAGCAAAACAACATTTCAGATCTGAAGCTGCAAACATGGAGAGCTGCAAACCAACATTAACGACGACGCAAAGACTCTGAAACACACATTTATATCTGATCTGCATCTGTCAGAAACTACATCACATGATGTTATTGACACGCATGCTGGAATTGATTCAGTAAATGTGTTTCCATTGTAGTTTATACACATTTTTTCCAAGCGGCAACCTCCCGCTCTCCCTCGGGAGGCCAATACGGAAGTAACTGAAATTCATCAAAATTCCGCTAGTCCTGGCTCCATAATAGAGCAAATTTCTATTGAGCCCACTGTTAGAATGGCCAACTTTACAGCAGAAAAAAGGTGTTTACAGCCTGGTACAAAGAACGATTTTGGTTCATATAGCTATTATTACCCTTCATGACAACTGTGAAGGGGTGAATTTTTTCATAACTCATCCATTTCCTTTATATTAGGTTATATTAAGTTTGCATAATTAAGGGCGTGGCCACTTGAGTGACAGCTAGGTCTCGCTGGTCGCCGTCACTTCACCTCAGCTGAATCCGGCAGATTAGCCACTGATCTCGGCATATTCATTGTATTTTGGGTTGTTTTATGTGGATTTACACAGTCAGCTGCCTTTTGGACTTATTTCTTACAATTATCAGATGATATGGGATGCTGTGTGCATTTAATTGTGCTCACAAACCATTCATGTGGCCTCCGTTTCCCATGTGAGTAAAGTTATATACTTGTATACCATCTCTATAAATGTATTTGTTTTATTTAAGATCATTTATCATTAATATTGTTCTTTAGAGCTGTAAAGCACTCCAGAACATGACAGATTGATTAGCTGTAGGCTCTAGAACAGTCATCTGAAGTGTTGTCATACAGTGTTATGCTGGAGTTCATCAATAGTCTTGCATTTACTAAGACAGACTATATCTGAAGTGTTTGGACGTATTTCGGGTTTTCCTCCTGTAGAAAAACGTCATAAGAACAATGTTTAGAGGCTCAATGTATTACTACAGTGTTTTTAAAAGTCTAAACACTTTATTGATATAGTGTACAGCCAAGCACATGTGGTCAGAACATAAACAAGTCGCAGGTAATAAAGTATCAAGCATTTCTCCCAAAGTAAAGTCTGTCTGCCAGGTCTAAGCAAAGTGCCAGCAGGTGTCTGTAGCTCCGCCCACTCTCCGCCTCTTTGCCCTTGTTTGGTATCCCGCCGTGGGTGCGATGACGCGCGAACAAAATGGCGACGGTTGGCCGCGCCTACTTGTAGCTTCTTTTGCGCTCTTCAGAAACCTATGGCTGACGTCACTGGTACTACATATTATATATTCATATTACATATGGTCCATATATTTTACAGTCTATGATTTTTTTCCCATCGGATAAAAAGCTTTTCATATTCTGTTGTGTGCAGACGTTTTTTTTTTCATGTGCATTTCTCAAAATGCATGCACATCTAGGCTATTTAAATTAGTATTATAAGTATTTTTATGCGATATTCCAAATGCTTATAAAAATAGTAGGATGGAAACATCGCTATTGATTCACTAAAATCATCCATGGCCATCTATGACTCTCCTGAAGCTAATAGCTAATGCTTATCCCTATCCCCAACCTTATGATGAACTGAAATTCCTTAATAATTTTGTGCACTGAAAGCCCTAATAAGTTGACTGAACTAAATGAATTGAGTAAACTCGTTGCCTCAATTTAACTGAGTAATGGAGTCTCCCAAAACGTGCATATTTAAGTTTATTTAACTTGTCAGTTTTGTAGACTATACTTAAATTGTTCAGCTCACCAAACTTAGTACTTAAGTAGATTATACTAATTTAAGTATAGTCTACAAAACCGACAAGTTAAATAAACTTAAATATGCACGTTTTGGGAGACTCCATTACTCAATTAAATTGAGGCAACGAGTTTACTCAATTCATTTAGTTCAGTCAACTTATTAGGGTTTTCAGTGTGTAATAATATACTATGAAAAATTTGTGAAAATTAATTTTAAACAAAAAATAAGCAGCCATTTATTCACATTATGATGAATAATTATACCTGAAGCCATTTGTTTTCTGATTTAAAAAAAAACTTGCACAAAAAAAAAGGTTGCACATATTAGAATTTTACAGTCAAGACTACATTTGTGAAAATGACCTATTTTTTTCAAAGGATTAATTATGATTTTGAGCTCACTACACTTGAAATCTTAAGTTTATGCATTTTCATGGTACATAAGTTAAATTAACTCATTTTTTAAGTGATAGGCCCAAAATGCTAAATTTTAAGTTATGTTCAGTCAACTTTACTTAATTGTTTAAGTAAAGACAACATTAGGTTTTACAGTGTGGTAACAAACACGAATAATCCAAAATACCCAATACATTGACGAACAATCAAGAAATAAATAGAATTAATCAAGCAAAAACTGTGTAAATAACATTGGAGTTAATTATGGTTTACAATATGCATAAAAAAACTGTGATACGAAACATTATATGTAATTAGCATAGCATAATTGATGTTTTACAGTACTAAATATCCAGAAATTAGCAGTTTCCTGTATTTAGTGATTCATTCTTTTATTTTTCTCGTTTAATTCTGCTTTCAAATTACATTATGAGATCTTGATCTTTCTTGCAGCAACTTCTTACCTTGAAAAGGTGTAAAAAGGGACTTTTCTTAATAGTTTGCAGTGCTCTATTGTCTGGGCTGGTGTAGGCATGTGCCGGTATCACATTTTCATGCTGCGATTAATTGATTGAGCTTTTATCATGGTATACGGTATTATCACGATATTGTAATTTTACTAGAGAAACAGGTAAAAAAACACAAAAAACTTCAGTTTCGTCAACTTAGTAACTTTAATAACTTTTTAATTAACTAAAAGTACTTCAAACATTTAAATACAAATAAATATAAATAAAACAATACACAATATAAAAGTAAACTTGAGCTTAATATCAAAGTGAATGTGCAAAGGGAAACCGTCTTCGATCAGCAATCCCTCTGCATTTTTTTGGAACCCAAAATATTTCCAAACCTCTGACTTTACCCTTTTTGAAGGGGGATAAATTGTCCGCAGCGTTCCTCCTTCCGCCATGCTTCTTCTTCGTGTGAGGATTATAGAGCGGTGGCAGCGGCGGCGCGCACTGTGTGCACACAGTGCTTCTACATGCGGGGATTGTTTACATCAGAGTGCGCATCAGTTCTGCGCAGCATATACGCAGTGTTTCTTCAAGCGGTTGATGGAAAATAAGCTAAGGCGCGTTCTAAGAATATAAATTCGGATCTATTATTTTTCACGGTATTTTGAAGTGCCCGCGATAACAATATCGTGCATATTCATTACCGTGATTTATCGCATTACCGAATACCGGCACAAGCCTAGGTTGGTGTTGTTTATTATGCTACAAACACCTTGTAATAAACTGCCAGTGCATTTACTGTTGGTTTAGAGACTTATTTCTCTAGATGTTTCTTCTTATACATGATATTATTTCACACTCCTGTCAATAAAAGTCACTTTGTTCAACTGCAGAGTTGAATTTTCAACATCGAAAGTTACCACAGCAGAGGTTTAACATCCCATAATGCCATCCCATAAATAAACAGATGTTTGTTACAGTGTACAGTACTTTAGAATATTTACTAAACAACAACAACATCATATTAGATGGTAGATTTTAGAGTCAAGGAGGATTTTCCACGCGGAAACATCATCGAATCATATGATAAAAAATTCAACCTAAATGCATGTGAGGAAAGGAAGCGACATGTTTTAGGAGCATGCACTGCTCTGGAATGGGAATGGTTCCATTATTACCGGCCCTGGGGAACTGTACATGCCATTTCGCTGCACTGTCCCGCCTGATAAGTAAATAGCGCACACGTGAACTTCAGACGGCTGCGGTGTCACATTGGAAATGCCCTGGAGTTTGGCCCGTGACTTCTGACCCGTTGGCCGGCCTCTGAGTGGACGGCAGGAACAGTGTGTTCTGGCACAGGCCGGTGCGCCATGTTTAGTAGCTTGTCATCACGAGAGCGAGTAGGTGTTGAACATTGAGCGGCACGCATTCAACAAGCTCGCCTTACATGCTGGACCTTTGTTTATTTGCAGGAGTCTTACATAATCATGCAGC
>NC_079459.1:34815159-34910159 GCF_903798145.1 Danio aesculapii | reverse complement strand
TTTTAATTTCTTGCATATGATATTTAAATAAATTGGAGTCAAATAAAATATTTTAAAAACTACTAAACAAGACAAAATCAAGTTTATTATGTTTATTGACCAACGTATAGTTTTGACCAGCAAACTACTCAAAATAAGTTGGGAAGTACGCAAAAATCTCATACCACAATATAAGTCATCTCATATACTGACAACGATATATACACTCACCGGCCACTTTATTAGGTACACCTTACTAGTACCAGGTTGGACCCCCTTTTGCCTTCAGAACTGCCTTAATCCTTCGTGGCATAGATCCAACAAGCTACTGGAAATATTCCTCAGAGATTTTGCTCCATATTGACATGATAGCATCATGCAGTTGATGCAGATTTGTCGGCTGCACATCCATGATGCCAATCTGCAGTTCCACCACATCCCGAAAGGTGCTCTATTGGATTGAGCTCTGGTGACTGTGTAGGCCATTTTAGTACAGTGAACTCATTTAGCCCTTTCAAACAGTGATACCGGTATATATCTGGAACATTTCCGAAATGACTTTACTGGAAAATTCAAAAAAGCGTTATTCACACAGGCGAGGACGTTCTGGAATTTTTCTGACTGTTCACACATCCATTCCAAAATACCGGTAAATTCTCACATCCTTAACCAGATATGACCTCTAAATGGCTGCACGTATTTGTAAACATAGAAGGGGTCGGCTGTTTGTTGATGGTTTCACTTTTATTTAAAGCTTAAGCAGCTAGTTTTGTCCCAGAGACATCCAAAGGCGGAAGCCCGAACCGCAGCTAAATGTTTACACATTTGACGACATTACAAATTCTGTGGACGGATAAGTATTGTGAACAATATCGATGAAAACATATGAAGGAACAGTTTCGCATATCGAGATGTACATAATATGTGTGTGTGCTGGCGCTCACTGGAGCACGCGTCAAGCAACTGAAGCAGAGCTTGATGGTAAACAAACAGCGGTTTATCATAAGCATTTTATCGATAATTTTTTACACAGTTGGCATTAAGAAAGAACATAGAAACGTGATCTGACTAGCATCTAGCAACTAAATATGTCTGGAAAAATATTCAAAGGCTTTTATTTTCACAAACGTGCGGATGTGAATGTGTCTGAGTGTTTTGATTGGCTGGAGTAGACGTCTCACGGCATTCTAATCGTGAATGTTACAGTCATATGTTTAAGGGACGCGAGCGGGGAATCTCGTTCTGCTTTGCTCTGTCTTGTTTGCGTTGTCTTTGCTTGCTTTTGTGTGTTTTGGCTTGTTATGTGCTGTGGTATTGATGTAAATTTAGAGTTTTGATTTTGGTATTGTTCTTGTGTTGATCGCTGTTACCGTCTACGCATCACGTAGATAACTCCACTGTCTAAACACACTAGTTTAGAAGTGAGCGCCACCCGCTGTAAGTTTTCTCCGTATTTTTGGTTAGTAGAGTAGATTTAGTTATAGTGTGAAAACGCTGAAGATGTTTAGTTTTTTTATTTTCTATTAGATAGTTTAAATCAGGCATGGGCAAACTCGATCCTCGAGGGCCGGTGTCTCTGCAGAGTTTTGCTCCAACACTAATCAAACACACCTGAACACCCTAATTAGTGTCTTCAAGATCACTAGAAAGCTACAAGCAGGTGTGTTTGATTAGGGTTGGTGCAAAACTATGCAGGGACACCGGCCCTCCAGGATCGAGTTTGCCCATCTGTGGTTTAGATGGTAAATATTAGCTAGATTTGGGGTTTTTGTCATATTGCTTTCATTTATTTGGCGCCACTTAATTCTCGTTTCCCTCATCCATGATATACGTTGATTTATTTTCTTTTGTGAAATCTTGTAAATAATACTTTTTTTTTGCTGTTTGACTTCACTATTGTAAATAAATTCACTTATTTTTGCAGTATTTTGGTTGTCGTTTTGATATTTTGCCACCAACACAAATTTTAATCACATTAAATGTTACCTCTTAAACCCTAGAGCAAAACTTTAAAGTCGTAACAGTGAACGTGCTCTTTCTGGCAATTTTCCTTCAGCGTTTACACAGCGCAGCATTTTGGCGAATTACTGCTAATGTTACAACCTCTCTTTCCGGAACGAATTTACCAGTATTTTCAAAAAGGGCCTGTTCACACATGATCCCTTTCCGGAAAATTGTCGGTAGGAAAAGTCTGTATGTGTGAATGAGGCTATTGTCATGTTCAAGAAACCAGTCTGGCCATTCTCCTCTGACATCAACAAGGCATTTGCACCCACAGAACTGCCGCTCACTAGATATTTTCTGTTTCTGACCATTCTCTGTAAAGCCTAGAGATGGTTGTGTGTGAAAATCCCAGTAGATCGGCAGTTTCTGAAATACTCAGACCAGCCCGTCTGGCACCAACAACCATGCCATGTCCCTTAAATCCCCTTTCTTTCCCATTCTGATGCTTGGTTTGAACTGCAGCAGATCGTCTTGACCATGTCTACATGCCTAAATGCACTGAGTGAGTTGCTGCCATGAGATTGGCTGATTAGACATTTGCGTCAACGAGCAGTTGGATATGCATACCTAATAAAGTGGCCAGTGAGTGTATATCAATGCTGAAATGACGTATCGTGCAGCAGTAATTTGTGCATTGGTAATGACAACACCTGTACACGCACTAATGTTTGTGTGAAATCTGCTTCTCCTCGTCAGGCTGATGTGTGACTGGCGCTCGGCCCCTGTCCGCCAGCATGGTAGACATGGAGAAACGCTACAGTCCTCCGTCTCCGCTGGACGACTCTGTGCTGGACAGTCCGCTGTTCGTCGGGGGCATGGAGGAGCTGCGGAACATCTCTCAGTCCATGGATGAAGACGCTCTCAGCAGCTTCGAGATGACTGAGAACCAGTCGTCCGGCCTGGGCTCTGGATCCGAGAGCTCCACCGCGCTGGGTACGCAGATCCTCACACTCATACACACACTTTTTGTTTTTGTGTTATAAGATTTAGGTGTCTGAGGCACCAGTATGCTTAAGATTCTGACAGTATGATAACCTTGGACACATTATTTAAAATCTGTGGCAAGGAAATTATTAGTTTGGTGTGGCCAGAGATACATTTGGTAAATCCTTAGTATTGAGTCCTAAAAAGGCATGTGAAATAAAACTAATAGCAATGCGACACTATGAAACCACAACCCATTTGTTCATGCTTATTGAGTAAGGCCACAACACATAAAATAAAATTAAATTAACTAAGAGGCATGTGGACATAATTCCAAATTTAAATCAAGTAATTTTAGCAAGTCAAATTTCATCATATAAAATACATTTTGCCAACAACAAAGTTGTGGCTAGTGAAATAGAGAGTGGCTAGTACCGCTGGAAAAGTACTAGCCACAGTGGCTGGTGGTCAAAAAAGTATATATATGTATATATGTGTATATATATATATATGTGTGTGTGTATGTGTGTATATATATATATATATATATATATATATATATATATATATATATATATATATATATATATGTATATATATATATATATATATGTATATATATATATATACATACATACATACATACAGTTGAAGTCAGAATTATTAGCCCCCCTGTTTATTTTTTCCCACAATTTCTGTTTAACGGAAAGCAGATTTCTTCACCACATTTCTAATCATAATAGTTTTAGTAATTCATCTCTAATAACTGATTTATTTTATCTTTGCCATGATGACAGTAAATAATATTAGACTAGATATTCTTCAAGACACTTCTATACAGCTTAAAGTGACATTTAAAGGCTTAACTAGGTTAATTAGGTTAACTAGGCAGGTTAGGGTAATTAGGCAAGTTATTGTATAATGATGGTTTGTTCTGTAGACTATCGAAAAAATACATAGCTTAAAGGGGCTAATAATATTGACCTTAAAATGGTGTTTAGAAAATTAAAAACTGCTTTTATTCTAGCCGAAATAAAACAAATAAGACTTTCTCCAGAAGAAAAAATATTATCAGACATACTGTGAAAACTTCCTTGCTCTGTTAAACATAATTTGGGGGGCGAATAATTCTGAATTCAACTGTATGTATAAACTTTTAAAGAATAGTATTTTTTGCAACTTTTCAGTATTCATTGCAATTTTATGTGCCTTTATCATCGTTTTTAATATTAATATTTAGCTTTATTCGATTTCAATTTAAGTTTGGTTTCCAAGACAACACACTAATTGTTTATTTATTTAAGTTTATTTATTTTATTCTATATTTGGCCTTATTATTATTATTTTCTTTATTTAAATTCAGATATGCTTTTATAGACCATTTTGAGAGATGTAAACAAAAACAAAGGTCCAAAGGTATTTCCTCTTTTACATTTTTAATTTCTATAGCTTCTGACAATCCAGAAAGAGCCACATATTGACAAATAATATCATGATAGCTGTTTTAACATTAGGTTGTGATTGAATTGCCTCTTGTTACAGTTATGAAATAGTTTGATAACAAGCAGGAAACGTTCTTGGGCCAATGACATCACCACATTGAAATGATCTATATGCATAGACCGCATTCAAGATTTAAGTGTCTTCATTAATGCTACGTTGTCTGTCAGTGTTACCTATATTTATGTAAAAACTAAATAAAAACAGTTATTCTGACTTTTGCAATATAAACTATTGAAAAACGATATTTTAGTTGATGTCTTTACTAAATCATAGTAGCCGTGATGATCAGGGTATTTAATTATATTTATATAGTTATTATTTCATGCTCAGAAGAAAGAAAACATCAACATATTTCCACATTTATTAACCCTCAGACAGGATTTTTGTTTCTTCAGTGCATATTCAGCAGAGGATTCAGTCTTAATGTACGTGCAGATAGTCGAGTATCACTCACCACGTCTGACCTTTCACACCTTGTGGTTCAGCCGCGGTGAAGTTTTTCGACTGGTCATCTGCGCTTCGTGCTTCAGGAATGTCTGACCTAGTTTTCATCTCCAGAAGCTCAATGGAGTCTATATCAATTTGCATTAATAGATATAAACCTTAAGGCCGGTGGAGATTTCAGAATCTCTCAATCTTTCACCATTTAATAATTACCCATATAAACGATGAGGACGGTTGAGGTTGAAACTGTTGAAAGGAGGAAATGACATCATGGAAAGGTTTACTGCTGTAGCTGAGCAGGTTTCTAAAAGGAGCTTAGGCTTAATGTTTTGGCTGAAATGCAAAGACTTTGAGATATTTTAGTAATTAGTAGATGACTATAGCAACTTCCCACCAGATATTCCTGGAATTTTCTCTATGCATGTGTGTGTGTGCATTTCTATCGGTGGATATATATGAGATCGGGTTGTAATAGAGTTCTAGATGACTTGTTTTTTGTTGAATGACACTGACTTGCTAATAACACTTTTTGTGTGCACATTTGTTTTGTTGCATGACATATTTCTCAAGAACTTCTCGATTTCTATCATTTAAAAGTGGGCGTATTTTTATGACTCGCTAATAATTCTACACTCACCGGCCACTTTAATAGGTACACTTGTACAACTGCTTGTCAATGCAAATTTCTAATCAGCCAATCACATGGCAGCAACTCAATGCGTTTAGGCATGTATGATGATCTGCTGCAGTTCAAACCGAGCATCAGAATGGGGAAGAAAGGGGATTTAATGACTTTGAAAGTTGCATGGTTGTTGGTATTTCAGAAACTGCTGATGTACTGGGATTTTCACGCACAACCATCTCTAGGGTTTACAGAGAATGGTCCAGAAAGGAGAAAATATCCAGTGAGCGGCAGTTCTGTGGGCGCAAATGCCTTGTTGATGCCAGAGGTCAGAGGAGAATGGCCAGACTGGTTCCAGCTGATAGAAAGGCAAGAGTAACTCAAATAAGCACTCGTTACAACCGAGGTCTGCAGAAGAGCATCTCTGAACACACAACACGTCCAACCTTAAAGCGGATGGGCTACATCAGCAGAAGACCACACCGGGTGCCGCTCCTGTCAGCTAAGAACAGGAAACTGAGGCTACAATTCACACAGGCTCACCAAAACTGGACAATAGAAGATTGGAGAAACGTTGCCTGGTCTGATGAGTCTCCATTTCTGCTGCCACATTCGGATGGTCGGGTCAGAATTTGGCCTCAACAACATGAAAGCATGGATCCATCCTGCCTTGTATCAACGGTTCAGGCTGCTGGTGGTGGTGTAATGGTGTGGGGGATATTTTCTTGGCACACTTTGGGTCCATTAGTACCAATTGAGCATCGTTTAAATGCCACAGCCTACCTGAGTATTGTTGCTGACCATGTCCATCCCTTTATGAGCACAGTGTCTCCATCTTCTGATGGCTACTTCCAGCAGGATAACACGCCATGTCATAAACCATGAATCATCTCAGACTGGTTTCTTGAACATGACAATGAGTTCACTGTACTCAAATGGTCTCCACAGTCACCAGAGCTCAATCCAATAGAGCAGCTTTGGGGAGTGGTGGAACGGGAGATTCGCATCATGGATGTGCAGCCGACAAATCTGCAGCAACTGTGTGATGCTATCATGTCAATATGGAGCAAAATCTCTGAGGAATATTTCTAGTAGCTTGAAGGATTAATGCAGTTCTGATTGCAAAAGGGGGTCCAACCCGATTTTAGTAAGGTGTACCTAATAAAGTGGCCGGTGAGTGTGCATCATTTATGCATGTCCATCAAAACAAGAAACAATGTACACACTTAAAATTGGTCTAGAACACAAGTAGAAAGTTAGTGTAATTCAAGAAATAATTGAATGACCGACTTCTTTTAATTGAATTACTCTGACTTCCCAATAGTTCCAGATTATTTAAGCGTGTGCTTTTTTTGTTTTCGTGTGTTTGTTCTGTGCTGCAGATGCTCTGACCCCTGCCTCCAGCCCGTCATCAGGTGTGTACGGCGGCCCGGCGGGTCAGGACGACTTCACCTCCACCTCTCTGAATCTAGAGTGTCGTGTGTGTTCGGATCGAGCATCAGGATACCACTATGGCGTTCATGCTTGTGAGGGCTGCAAGGTGAGAGTGTGTTTCCTTTTATTATTAATTTATTATTTCAATTCAATTCAATTGGAGTTAATTTGTAAAGCGCTTTTCACAATAATTATAGTTTCAAAGCAGCTTTACAAAACATTATGGTAATTACAATCAAATTCTGATTAAGCTTAACGTTATTAGTTACCATAACTCACTATTATTAAGAATTATACATTTCATTTACTCTTCTTTCTGAATGCGTCACAAAACTGAAGTTGCAGCAATATTTTATACCTAATTATGACTTAAACCTCAGACTCAACTTTATTATCCCGTTTAGGGAAACTAAAATTGTAGCAAGGTGCCGTAACACAGGGGAAGTTCCATGTACACATTAATAAAATATTACCCCACAACATCTAATACATCATATTGAAGGTGCATCTCCCAAGAATTGCTGACTCTATTTGTCCTGCAAATAGGAACTTTGAAACAACGTCCTGATGGCTACAGCTGAATCACAGAGTACGACGGGTGATCTGGGAGTGAATTGCTGCTGGATCATAAGAATAATTAAGCATAAACTAGTATTGTTTATAATAATATCATGTAATAATTTGTATTAATTATTATAAAATTATTTTAAATAAATCAGTGCATGAATTAGCATAAAATTAGCATCAAATATTGAATATAATTATTAAATACAGCACATAATACTAAAATACCAATACTATTTGTACTAATAATTATATATAAATTCATTAATTTATTTTCCTACCGGCTTAGTCTCTATTTCAGAGGTCGCCACAGCGGAATGAACCGCCAACTGGTCCAGTCAATGTTTTAAACAGCAGGTGTCCTTCCACCTGCAACCCAGTACTGGGAAACACCCATACACGCTCATTCACACACACTCATACACTACGGCCAATTTAATTAATCAATTCCCCTATAGCGAATGTCTTTGGACTGTGTGGGAGCAAGAGGAACATGCAAACTCCACACAGTAATGCCAGCTGACCCAGACAGGACTCGAACCAGCAACCTTCTTGCTGTGAGGTGACAGTACTAACCACTGAGCCATAGTACATTCATTTTCTTTTCAGCTTAGTCCCTTTATTAATCAGGAGTCGCCACAGTGGAATGAACCGCCAACTTATCTAGCACATTTTTTTACGCAGCAGATGCCCTTCCAGCTGCAACCCAACACTGGGAAACACCCATGCACTCTTTTATTCACACTTATAAACTTATAAACTTATAAACTACGGCCTATTTAGCTTATTCAATTCCCCTATAGCGCATGTGTTTGGACTGTGGGGGAAACCGGAGCACCCGGAGGAAACCCACACCAACATGGGGAGAACATGCAAACTCCACACAGAAATGCCAACTGAGCCAGCCGGGGCTCAAACCAGCGACCTTCTTGCTGTGAGGAGATCGTGCTACCCACTGTGTAAAAAAGTGCAAACATATGAATACATAGATAAATATGCAAATCTGAGTGAATGGCTTCTGGATTAAGAACTAATTTTGGAGGCGTGGCTTGGTTTCATCCACAGGCAATTGATTGGATGTGTGTGATTTGCTATTGGTGGATCTCTTAATGATTGACAGGTCGATTGACAGATTAGATAGTAGATTTGGCTGAAGATATTTTGCTTTAAAATGTTTATATCTGTGACACACAGATGCTTTTTACTCTGAACATCTTTGTAAATCTTCTCACACACACACTCTTTATTGGCTCTGAGCAGAAATCGAGTCTTTCTGAGGTCATTGAGGATGTTTTGTGTCTGAAGGAACATCTGTGGACTGATGCGCTAGTCATAATAGTGTTCAAAAGAGCAACACAAAAGACTGCATGTGTTTTTATTACCGTGTTTAGTTTCATTTTGTTGGCTCATAGCTATATTAATCTAAAGGCCAGAAATACTCTTGTGTGGTTTTTTGGGTTGTCTTCGGAGGTTAGCTGTAATTTTATTTAGTATTTATTATTGGCTGTTTCTTTTAAGTATGTAGGTGTTTTAGTATTACATTTTATTTTCTAATTAAATAAATGTTAAGCATATAATTTTAAACATTTAAGCTTAAAACTGTTTAATATTGCACATATTAGTTTGTGAAAATGAATTGATTTTAAAGGGATTCTTTTCCTGCGGTGTTGTCTTCAGAGATTGGCTGCTCCAGTATTTATTATTGGCTGTTTCTTTTAAGTATTTAGGCATTTTAGTATTATCTTCTATTTAAAAATTAATTAATAATTAAGTGGGTGGCTCAGTGGTTAGCACTGTCACCTTACAGCAAGAAAGTTGCTGGTTCGAGTCCCTGCTGGGCCAGTGTGCATTTCTGTGTGGAGTTTGCATATTCTCCCCATGTTGGCGTGGGTTTCTGCGGGTGCTCCGGTTTCCCCCACAGTCCAAACACATGCGCCTATAGGGGAAATGAATTGGCTAAATTGGTGTATGAGTGTGTTTGTGAATGTGTGTATGGGTATTTCCCAGTACTAGGTTGCAGCTGGAAGGGCATCTGCTGTGTGAAACATATGCTGGATAAGTTGGTGGTTCATTTCGCTGTGGCAACCCCTGATTAATAAAGGGACTAAGCTAAAGGAAAAAGAATGAGTGAATAATTAAGCAAATATGGTTTAAGATTACATATATTGTTTTCTGAAAATTAATAAAATTTTAAGTATTTTAAAGAGATTTTTTTGGGGGGGGGGTATTTTTGTTACTCTTTTTCTTTTAATATGTCAGTGTCAAGCCTCTCTCATCATAAAACATATTGCAATGGAAATTTGAAAGACTATTGGACAAGATATTCATCATATCTACTGTTTTTAACGTCAATTTTTGTCATTTTTATTTATTTATATGTTATAAATGGCCAGAAGCCAAATATATTAAATATTAAGAATACTGAAGTCAAATATAACTAAATATTTACATCAATATAAACATTGAACAAAATAAACCGTAAAAATTGTGCCAAACTATTTACGTTTTGAGCCATATTCACATATAGTTTTGAGCCATATTTGTGTTGATATTGCCAACATTTTTAAGTAAATATTTTAAGTTCAGTTATCAAGTCGGTGTGAGCTCAGTTAAAAGGATGAATTAAGTCCAAACAACTTAATAGCTTCTCAAAATGGTGTGGCTTTGCTTCTAGCATTAGTGTTAGGTTAACACAAAAAATATAATTAATTAATTCATAACTTCGAGTTCTGCTTAATATAATCAGTTCATGAGTTACCATAAATCTTTTTTGTTAAGTCAAAGTAACTTTTTTTTTTAATTACAAGTTAAAATGACTTATTTCATGTAGTGATTTTCACTTTTAGGTTTTACAGTGTATTTTATTTACAGGAGCCTGCCATGAAATAGCCATAAGTTGCTGATGTGGCAATAAACAGACTAAATCTTCTGTGTCTTCAGTCAGTTGTAATCTTCCCATTAAGGCTGCAGGTCTTGCGTTTGTGTCCTGAAATCGCCCTCTGCTCCTCGTTTTTCTCCTTTCGAAATGCTGCTGTGTTTCTGGGGACTCAATGGCCCAACATGAGTGAAGCAAGAGCCATTCGTTTTTACTGCACTTTGAGTCTCGTCTCCATCCTTCGCCAGATTGAGAAATACTGATATTGAGAAGAAAAACGCTGAGCTGAGGGCTTATGCGGGTTCAGGAGGAGGTTTATTATCAATTTAGTTCAGTTAATTTGATTTAATTTAGTGTATTTAGTTCATTTAAATTAAGATTTGATGTTTTAAGATGCTGAATATGGGAGGCACGGTGGCTCAGTGGTTAGCACTATCACCTCACAGCGAGAAGGTCGCTGGTTCGAGTCCCTGCTGGGCCAGTTGGCATTTCTGTGTGGCGTTTGCATGTTGGTTGCAACCTCCGGGTGCTCCGGTTTCCCCCACAGTCCAAAGACATGCGCTATAGGTGAATTGGATGATCTAAATTGACCGTAGTGTGTGTAAATGCCAAAGTGTATGGTTTCCCAGTAATGGGTTGCAGCTGGAAGGGCATCAGTTGTGTAAAACATATGCTGGAATAGTTGGCGGTTCATTTCTCTGTGGCAACCCCTTATAAATAAGGGTCTAATCGAAGGAAAATGAATGAACGAAGATGCTGAATATGCTTAAAGCTAAGGATGGTTTCGACTAAACCTCGTTCCTATTTTGTCTCTCTGTCACCTCCTCTGGAAGTGAGAAGCAGCGTTTTAAAACTCAGACGAACCCGAGGACGAATGAGGACAAACACAACCTGCCAATATGCTGCCAAGGCTATTTCCAGCAGCGCCTGGTTTAGATTGTGTACATAAATTTCTGGCTCTTTTAATAGTGAGCTTCGAATAGAGCAGTACAGTACAGAACAGTACAGATATTTAAAGAAAGCATTGACCTTTTGCTGATCCGTGTTGGTTTGTGTTTTTAACAGTGACCTCAAACTGAATTTTGATAGAGAATGTTAATAACACTAATGGGGGCTCGTCCGGGATTTAACCTCTCGCACTTAATGCAGGAATTATATCCCTAGAAAGTGCATACTGGATCATATTAGGATTGCATTTTCTAAAGATGTCTGCATCTACGTGCACTATCTAATAATTGACAATACAAACAGTAAAAATATAAATCAGGTCCCATCTGGGATTCGAACCCAGGACCTATTGCATTCAGTGCAGGAATCCTATCCTTAAAGAAAGTGCATGATATTAGGATTGTAGTTCAGCTTCTAAAGATGTCCACATCTAAATGCACTATATGCTCTCAGCAATGGAGACAGTAAAAAGTAGAAATGGGGGCTCGTCCGGGATTTGAACCCAGGATCTTTTACACCCAAATTGAGAGTTATGCCGCTAGGGAAGGCCAGAATATTGTGTTGAAACCATAGCACCTTAGCCACTGTGTAGTAACACTTCTGTTTTTCACATTTTTAGGGTTTCTTCCGTAGGACCATTCGGCTCAAACTGGAGTACGATAAGTGTGAACGCCGCTGTAAGATCCAAAAGAAGAACCGAAACAAGTGCCAATACTGTCGATTTCAGAAGTGCCTGTCTGTGGGCATGTCCCACAATGGTGAGTGTTGATTTACAGCGCAAAGCAATCACAGAAAAAAGTTCAAACGAGATCATAGTCAGGGGGTTATAGCTACAGGGGGCTTTGGGGTGGATTGATCCACCCTGAAGAACGTCAAAACAAGATGGATGTGGGGGTCAGCCCTTCGATAGTGAGAAATAGTTTGCTCTGATCTGCATTTCAAATAATAATGTTAATAATAAATAATATAAATATTCATTTGACCACCCCATAACGTTTCATACCATTGTAAATGCATAATCGTGCCAATTAGTCTATACGAGGGAAAAAAAATCAATCAACACTCTGAAAGTGGCAGATCTAGACCACCGATTGACACCGCAGTTGTTCACAAGACGTGTTTCTTTCTACATATATCCTAAAAGTAAAGTCAAATCAGCTGCATTGTTTGTATAGTTTGACCAACAAATAGCTAATCAAAGATACTGTAGGTCGGAACAGATTAAATATCGCACAAAACACTGAAAAATTAAATACGTTTTTATTTATCAATTATTTAAATTAATACATACATTTAATTCACCGAACTTTGTATTACACAAACTAACATCACCAAAAAAGCTGACCGCTTGATCAGATAATCGCATCCTGATCATAGATGTTTCTCATATGGAAACCAAAAAAGTTTATACTTTTCCTGGCCGGCGTTGACCAATCGTTGGGATAACGTTAACCGATGTACGATTTCACATTTTTAAGTTTACAAAAATGAATTAATCCAAAAGATGTTCAGCAAGTGGTGACTTTCGCACTTAACATTTCTTATAATTCACAAGTTCTTGTTTTTAGCAACACCGGTGGCTGTTTGGTGAACTGCAGCTTATCTCTCATCTTTGTATTCATTCACACGTAACGTACAAGAGATTAAACATGAGTCTATGCTCTGATATACTCAAGGTGACGATTTTTTTCGATTATTTGATTAAAAGGTGGAAATGCATTAGCAGATTACAGTCAACATCACATCCTTTTGATTTTCCAGGCACACAAAAAGTAGTTAACATAAAAATCTACATGTTTTGTAGACAAGTTATTTTACAAGCTTTGTTAGACAAGCTTTGTTACTAGCTATTTAGATATTAGCATTAAAATTAAAAATAACGCATGACAACTTTTACATATAGCTTCTTAATGTGTACATTTTATATAACTCAAACAATGGAAAATGTTAACAAGAATAGGCATGGGACGATAACCGTTTTCAAGGTATACCGCGGTTTGGAAAAGTCAAGGTGTTAAAACCGCCAAAATTTTCTGTAATACCGTTCCTAAGGTATGTGTAAGATTTTTTACGCATGATGCCGTTTTAATTGTAAAGTAATCTGTATTTTTTAAACTAAGGAAGACAGCAGAAGTCAACGATTCATTTGAATTATTTAGCCTGACATGTTTACTGCTCCTAAATATTACAAATGTTTCAAAAGATAAAATATATTGTGTTCAAAGGGGAAAAAAGGTTTTGTTTTTACCCAGACATTTAAAAAGAATATATAATGGAGAAGTAATCACGATACAGTGATACCGTGAAACCGTGATATTTTTATCCAAGGTTATCATATCGTCAGACAGGGGCGTTGCTAGACATAAAGCTCTACTGGGGCACGTACCCCCCCCCTAAATTATAAACTATAATTAAAAGTATTATAAATAAAAGTATTCTTATTATTATACAATTATTCTTCTAAATAATCTTAAATGTAACTGGAAAACAATGTTAAGACAATTGGAGTGATACGCTAAGATCATTTAAGAAATCTTTTGCATAAATATTAATTTAATTTGAATGAAATACTATAGACAATTCAATAAAATACAAAAAAAGATGTGTTATAGAATTATCTGATGTAGACTTGACACATGGCAGCTAATTAGGTTTATTCAGTCTTACCTCCCTGACTCGTCATCCCTCCTTTTTGCTTCATACAAAAAAATCTATCAGGAGGCGTGATTAGTAAGATCACCGTCATATTGTTTAAACTTTAGTTTTGTTGTTTTGCAAAACAAAAAAGGCTGTTACGCTGGTTTTACAACGCATGAGCGGCGCAAAACAAGCAGGTAGCCTGCTTTTTTAGCACGCATGTTAACTACTGGGACTCGCACCGGCAGAAGAGCAGCGCGTGCCAGAGGCGCGCGGGTTCTTTGCGCACATGCGGAGATGCGTCAGTTTGCTTTTTGATTAAACA
Source organism: Danio aesculapii (assembly GCF_903798145.1). Classification (NCBI taxonomy): domain Eukaryota; kingdom Metazoa; phylum Chordata; class Actinopteri; order Cypriniformes; family Danionidae; genus Danio; species Danio aesculapii. The sequence continues at coordinate 34,895,900 of NC_079459.1, read as the reverse complement.
CATTGCTTTCACCAGCGTTGGTTCGGTTGCACATAGAGAATAACCGTCTTTATTTCAGAATTACCACTCTTAATAAATACACCTGCATGTGAAGTAAATCATATCTCTATGCATTTACTGGAACACTGGAGATTTTTACTGGGGCACGTGCCCCAGTGAATTGGGTCTAGCGATGCCCCTGCCGTCAGAATCTTATACCGGCCCATGCTGAAACAAGAATAATATTATGTATTTTAATAATAGTAAAATATTTAGAACACAATTTATAAATAAGTTCATAAATTAAGTATTTATTGCTAATTTTTCACATTTTTAAAACATTTTGAGATAAAATGCAAGACAATTTCAGCCTAATTGCATATATAAACAGGATATTATTTATTGTAATTTTTCTTCTATAGCTTTAGGCAAATTGAATTACATTAGTAGTATGAACTGCTACAACACTATTGTGTTTTGACAACACATTCTCAGCATTTGCTTTAATTAAATGTAAAAATCTGTGACTTTAAATTAAGTTTTTTGTTTTATTTATGCATTTAGCAAACACGCATATCCAAAGCAACTTCCATTGCATTAAAGGTAGACATGTTCACATTGGCATGCGATGGGATTTGAACCCATGATATTTACATTTTAATTTACATTAACATTTACATGTATTCATTTAGTAGATACGTTTATTCAAAGCAGCGAGTGATTCATTATGAAGACTCAAATGATCATGAAAACTACAGTCAAGACTTTGCTTGAACTGAATATAAAGCTGAAGTCAGAATTATTTGCCCTCTTGTGAATTTTTGCATAATCACATGAACTTGAACTTTCTGGATAATCTGGCTAAACGATTTGAGTGTCTGGTTGTCTTTGCAGTATCAGTGCATTGATTTCCTTCAGTTTCCCTCCAAGGTTTCCAGCCTGGGGCCAAAGGGCATTTTTTACAAGGCCGAGTAACACATCCAGCTGGCTGAACTGCTCGTCTTGCATAGGTTTTTTTGACTGAAGAAGGCATGTGCTGAAATCGCGCTGTGCTCGAAGTCCGTAATCTGAACCAGCGACACTTGAAAACATACTGCGAGACGTGACCACACTAACCCCATTACTCACAGAGATGTAGGTTAGCTGCTAAAATTAGCTGCTTTATGGTCCTTTTGATGGAAATAATCAGAGTAATTTGTGTTTGGGAGAGAGACTCGTGTTCTTAAAGAAACAGAGATTGGATGTTCCACTTTTGTTCGTTCAGCAGTTTATCTTTGAGCATGGCATACGTCGCAAGCTGATATATATACATCAATGCAATTGGATGCTCAGCATAGGCATCTGTTTCACACTTGCTCATCCCACTGAAAGTTAAAACCAGCTCCTTGCCACTCCTTTCATCATGTTCAACAGTTTACCAAATGGTATGTAATTCTGACAGTTTTCTGTATTATTGGCTTAATTTAAAACGGACATCATCTAATTAGTGTGATCTTAACTGCAATTAAACATTGGTGTTACAAAGAGATTAGTTTTAGCATGCATGCACTGGAGGTTTACAGGCCAGGACTGTAAGCTTATTAGCTGATAGGGATTGTGGCGTCTGCGTTAGGATTGCATTTCAGCATCTAAAGATGTTTGCACCTACTTACTGCAGAGTCAGTAAAACAAAAATGGGGGCTCGTCCGGGATTTGAACCGAGGATTTACGCATCAAATGCATGAATCATATCCCTAGAAAAAAGTGTTTTATATTAATATTGCATTTTGGCTGATAAAAATGTGTGCATCTAGGTGCACTATATGCTATTGATAATTGAGACGGTAACAAAAAACAAATGAGGGCTTATCCAGGATTTGAACAAAGGGCCTCTCACATCCAGTGTAAGAATTATACCCCTAAAAAGTGCATACTGGATAAAATTAAGATTGTATTTTGACTTCTGAAAATGTCTGCATCTAGGTGCAGGATATGCTATTGACAAAGACAGTAAACAAAACACATGGGGGCTCGTCCGGGATTTGAACCCAGGAACAATCACACCCATTGCAAGAATAATATCCGTAGAAAAGTGCATACTGTATAATATCAGGATTACATTTTTGCATCTAAAGATGTCCACATCTGAGAGCGCTATATGCTCCCAACAAAACAGATGGTAAAAAACATAAATGGGGGCTCGTCCGGGATTTGAACCAAGGACTTCACGCATCAAATGCATGAAGCGTATGCCTAGAACAAGTGTTTTATATTAATATTGCATTTTGGCTGATAAAAATGTCTGCATCTAGGTGCACTATATGCTCTCGACAATAGAGACAGTAAAAAACACAAATGGGGGCTCGTCCGGGATTTGAACCCAGGACCCCTCACACCCAATGCAGGAATCAAATCCCTGGAAAAGTACTTACTGTAAAAAATTACTATTGCATTTTGACCTCTGAAGATGTCTGCATCTAAGTGCATTATATGCTATTGACAACAAAGACAGTAAAAACACAAATGAGGGCTCGTCTTGAATTTGAACCAAGGACTTCACTCATCAAATGCATAAATCAGGTCCCTAGAAAAAGTGTTTTATATTAATATTGCATTTAGGCTGATAAAAATGTCTGCATCTAGGTGTAATATATGCCATTGACAATTGAGACGGTAACAAAAAACAAATGAGGGCTTATCCAGGATTTGAACAAAGGGCCTCTCACATCCAGTGTAAGAATTATACCCCTAAAAAGTGCACACTGGATAAAATTAAGATTGTATTTTGACTTCTGAAAATGTCTGCATCTAGGTGCAGGATATGCTGTTGACAATAAAGACAGTAAACAAAACACATGGGGGCTCGTCCGGGATTTGAATCCAGGAACAATCGCACCATTGCAAGAATAATATCCGTAGAAAAGTGCATACTGTATAATATTAGGATTGCATTTTTGCATCTAAAGATGTCCACATCTGAGAGCGCTATATGCTCCCAACAAAACAGATGGTAAAAAACACAAATGGGGGCTCGTCCGGGATTTGAACCAATGACTTCACGCATTAAATGCATGAATCGTATCCCTAGAACAAGTGTTTTATATTAATATTGCATTTTGGCTGATTAAAATGTCTGCATCTTGGTGCACTATATGCTCTCGACAATAGATACAGTAAAAAACATAAATGGGGGCTCGTCCGGGATTTGAACCAAGGACTTCACGCATCAAATGCATGAATCGTATCCCTAGAACAAGTGTTTTATATTAATATTGCATTTTGGATGATTAAAATGTCTGCATCTAGGTGCACTATATGCTCTCGACAATAGAGAAAAACACAAATGGGGGCTCGTCCGGGATTTGAACCCGGGGCCCCTCACCCCCAATGCAGGAATCAAATCCCAGGAAAAGTACATACTGTAAAAAATTAGGATTTTATTTTGACTTCTGAAGATGTCTGCACTATATACTCAAAATATAGACTGCATAAAACACAGATGGGGCCCATCTGGGGTAGGCATGGGATGATAACCGGTTTCAAGGTATACCGCGGTTTGGAAAGATTTAAAACTGCTAAAATTTTCTGAAATACCGTTCCTAAGGTATGTGGAAGATTTGTGTTTTTGAAACTTATGAAGATAACAGAGGACAATGATTAATTTTAATTATTTAGCCTGACATGTTTACTGTTCCAAAATATTATAAATTTAAATGAACGGCAAGGAACAGATTTACTGTAATAAATTAATTCATTAAATAACCGTTCATTAATCGTTATCGAGTCAAAATGTTCAATTAATCCAGATTTTGATTTTTTTAAAAATAATTATAAAACATTATATTTATTTCCTAAAATAAAGTTTATTGTGTTCAATGGGGTAAAAAAAGTATTTGTTTTTTACCCAGACATTAAAAAATAACTTATTTAAGAGTAGTAATCACAATACTGTGATATTTTTATCCAAGGTTATCATACCGTCAAAATTTATACCGCCCATGCTTAATCTGGGAATTAATCCCAGGACCTCTCGTATCCAGTGTAGGAATCCTATTCCTAGAAAAGTACATAACATTAGGATTGTATTTTAGCTTCTAATGTTGTCCACATTTAAGTGAACTATATGCGCTTGACAACATAGACAGTAACAAAAAGCAAATAAGGGCCTCTCGCATCGAATGTAAGAATCATACCTCTAAAAAAAAAATACAGGATAAAATTAGGATTGCATTTTGACTTCTAAAGATGTCCACATTTGAGTGCACTACATGCTCTGGACAATAGAGACAGTAAAAAAAGCTCATCTGGGATTTGAACCTAGGACCTCTCACACCCAAATTGAGAGTCATGCCATAACATTGTGTTGAAACCATAGTACCTTAGCAACTGTGTAGTAACACTTCATAAAATGAAGTCTTGCATGGGTAAATGTTATTTTCTGTAATGTCTAAAAAAGCACATCTACACCGCCTGTCTATTGACACCACGAAACTGCAGTTGAACACAGTCCAGAGTGAAACTTGTGTTACCCAATTCCCCTGGGTAAGTTTCTAAGGCACCAGACATCCTGATCTGACAAAATGTGTAAATAGTGGCCTTGGATTTCAGCAAATATTAATCATCCGTGATCAGCAGTGCATGTGGTGGTTTTGCAAGAGAATCCGCAGAGTGAAGGTTTACAGACACAACTTCAGCCCTCTTTTGTGTTATCCACACTTGCATCAAAAGAACAATAGGGATATTGAACAAAAATAATGATATTGCCAAGTAAGTCACGCAGCATTCAGTCAAAGTACTTTCTATGTCCTTCAAACTCTTGGAATCCTGTCAAGAAGTAACTAATGTCAGATTATATCCACATATTAATGCAAACACTTGTAAGGCATGTCAGAAATCAGCTTTGTCTTGCATGGGATGATGTTTGTCTGGAGATCGTCTAAAAGTTACGGTTTTTATTTCCGCCCGTCAAACAGCCATCCGCTTTGGGCGAATGCCGCAGTCTGAGAAGCTGAGGTTGAAGGCAGAGATCCTGACGGGAGAACGAGAGGTCGAGGATGATCAGAAAACCCTGGCCAAGCAGATCTATGAGGCCTACGTGAAGAACTTCAACATGAACAAATCCAAAGCACGAACCATCCTGACGGGAAAGACAAGCACGCCAGTAAGATGCTTCTGTCTATTAAGTAATCCTTGGCATTAAATAGTAAGCATCTAACAACTGCTAGCACACCCTAGCAACCCCCAAAACACTTTAGCAATTCCCTGGAGACAACCTAATACCTTGTAGCCTGTGGCATTACTAGTGATTTTTAGGCCTTTTGCACAGGTTTCTGCTCTGGGACCCCTCAGTTAAAAGTGTGCTCCTGGAAATTGCATTCCAGTGAGTTCCTCTAGGTCAAGCTCTGTCCTGGAGGGCCAGTGTCCTGCATAGTTTAGTTCCTACTTCCTTCAACACACCTGCCAGGAAGTTTCTAGTATGTCTAATTGAGGTTGGAACTAAACTTTGCAGGACACCGGCCCTCCAGGACAGAGTTTGGACACCCCTGCTCTAGGTAGAAATGGTGTTTTGGGATCCCTGACCTTTAATTCTCACTGGGACCCTTCCAAGCCTCTGGTTCAATGCACACTCTTCCTCCTTTCCCCCCATCAGCCATGTCCCTACTGTCAATCATTCAGAACCAATTAGTAACACCCTACAAACACACCAGAGCCACTTTGAGCCAACTACAAAACAATGCTCCCTCCCCCCTCATCCCCCCAAAGACATCACTGAATCAATGATCTAGCACACTATTCATAACCCCCCTAGCAATGCCTTAACAACAACACCAGAATAACTTTTCAACCAATCAGCAAATTAACCCCACCAAAACACAAGAGTTTAGCAATAATCCCAGAACATCTTAGCAAGCACATAACCCTTACCTGGCAACTATTGAAACTCATGAACCAGTCAGAAACTCCTTTGCAGCAACATGGCAATGACTAAAGCTGGGTTCACACCAAATGCAGTGTTACATACTTACATACGAAGTCAGTGCAAATAGAAGTGAATTATTGGTATGTGGCAGGGGCGTTGCTAGACATAAAGCTCTACTGGGGCACACACCCCCTTCCCCCCACCCCCCTCAAAAAAATATTATATATATATATATTATTGTTATACAATTATTATTCTAAATAATCTTAAATGTAACTGGAAAACAATGTTAAGACACAACTGGTGTGATATACTAAGATCATTTAACAAATCTTTTGCATAAATATTAATTTCATTTGAATGAAATATGGGGCGATGCGGTGGAGCAGTAGGTAGTGCTGTTGCCTCACAGCAAGAAGGTCGCTGGTTCGAGCCTCGGCTGGGTCAGTTGGCGTTTCTGTGTGGAGTTTGCATGTTCTCCCTGTGTTCGCGTGGGTTTCCTCCGTGTGCTCCGGTTTCCCCCACAATCCAAAGACATGCGGTACAGGTTAATTGGGTAGGCGTAGTGTATGTGTGTGTGATTAAGTGTGTATGTGTTAACCAGTGATGTGTGTGATTAAGTGTGTATGTGTTTCCCAGTGATGGGTTGCAGCTGGAAGGGCATCCGCTGCGTAAAACAAATGCTGGATGAGTTGGTGGTTCACTCCGCTGTGGCGACCCCAGATTAATAAAGGGACTAAGCCGAAAAGAAAATGAATGAATGAAATTTTATAGACAATTCAATAAAATACAAATAAAATAATAAATGAAATAATAAAATGTTTTATTAAATTTGATCTGTCGTCTTAGACCTGACACATGGCAGAAAATTAGGTTTGTTAAGTCTTTACCTCCCTGACTCGTCATCCCTCCTTTTTGCTTCATACAAATCAGGAAGCATGCTTAGTAAGATCACCATCATATTGTTTAAACTTTAGTTTTGTCGACTAGCTAAACAAAAAAGGCTGTTACGCTGGTTTTACAACGGATGAGCAGCAAGTAGCCTATTTTTGGCGTGCATGTTAACTACCGGGACTCGCACCGGGAGAAGAGCGCACGTGCCAGAGGCGCACAGGTTCTTTGCGCACATGCGGAGATGCATAATTTGCTTTTTGATTGCATTGCTTTCACCAGCGTTGGTCTGATTTCACATAGAGAATAACGTCTTGATTTCGGAATTACCACTCTTAATAAATACACTTGCATATGAAGTAAATCATATCTCAATCATGCATTTACTGGGGCACGTGCCCCAGTAAATTGGGTCTAGCGACGCCCCTGGCATGTGGCGAGATTGAAGTGGAATGTGGAATGCATTTGTTCCCAATACATGGAATTCACCTCAATCACATCTGCTTCGCAAGATTCAATAGAACTTAAGCTCAAATTTGAAGAGATTGGAAAAACACAAGTAAACTAGAGAGAGTGATGCAGTATAGAGGTCTGCGCGGGACTAATTTTTTAGTCACTGTCCTGCATCTGACCGCTCCCACCGTATATTCAGCCTTTGTTCATCCGCTGGTCATGGGATGGGTTGTTTGGGTGTCAGTAAGGCTGTGTTTCTCCTCATGCATCAGTGATTGTGGGACAAACTCCAGCTGTTGGGAAGGATTTCAGGAGAGGCTTTCATCTCATATAGTGTGTTTGTTCTCTCATGGCACGGTCGAGGCTCACAGGGTGTCAATCTGACCTCTCTGATGGAGCCGAACTGAGTTTTAGTCCTATTTGGAACTGAGCTTTTCAGGTCGTGTATTTTGTAATGCATCTCCATGTATAAAAATAGTAGAAATATCTATAATACACACAAAATGATGGAATGATAGAATATGTAACAATAAAATTACACTTAAAATATTAATATTGGGTGGCACGGTGGCTCAGTGGTTAGCACTGTGGCCTCACAGCAAGAAGGTTGCTAGTTTGAGTCCCGGCTGGGCCACTTGGTATTTCTGTGTGGAGTTTGCATGTTCTCCTCGTGTTGGTGTGGGTTTCCTCCGGGTACTCCGGTTTCCCCCACAGTCCAAACACATGCGCTATAGGGAAACTGAATAAACTAAATTGACCGTAGTGAGTGAATGAGTATGTATGGATGTTTCTCAGTGCTGGGTTGTGGCTGGAAGGGCATCCGTTGTGTAAAACATATGCTGGAATAGTTGGCGGTTCATTCCACTGTGGCGACTAATGAAAATTTATATTTTCTTGTAGTTTCAACAACGAAAACGTTTTAGTTTATTACAGATATGCTTCTATAATTATTACTGTTTTGTGTGTTTGTGCAGCTGAAGGCAAAATTATTAGACCTGCCATGAAAGTTTGATTATAATTCTATTGTATTTCTTTTATTATTATTATAATTATTTATTTAGGGGTTTTCACCTTTATTGGGATAGGACAGTGGAGATTTTACAGACAGTAAAGTGTGGGGAGCAGAGATAGGGGAAGGATTGGCAAAGGACCTTGAGCCGGGAATCGAACTCAGGTAGAACGTGAGCACCTTGGTGCTATATGTCGACACACTACCACTAGGCTATTGGTGCCGACTTTTATTATTATTATTAGGGAGAGAATAATTTATTTATTTATTTTATTTTTGTTAAAAATATGAGTAAAAACTATAAAATATTATAACAGATATAGTAAAAGCAGTAACATTTATTATTAATAAAGAATATAAAATAATATAAAATTGTAGCAATAATTTTTATCATCATGTGTAATATTTTATTATTTATTTTATACGTTTTATTGAATATTTTATCACAACTGGAGTAAAAACTATAAAATATTTATTATAGATATAGTATTAACATGTTTTATTAATAAAGACTATAAAATAATATAAAATTTAAGCAATAATTATTAAAAAAAAACCTAAAATTGCATTTTCATCATCATGTGTGTTATTTTATTATTTATGTTATACATTTTAATCAATATTTTATCACCAGTGTCTATCTGGTGATTGTCAAACTGGAGGAAAAACCTAAATAATATAATATCTATAGTATAAGCAATAAAATGTATTATTAATAAAGAATATAAAATATAGTTATAATATGAACATCCTTAAAATGTCATTTTCATCATCATGTTTATTATTTATTTTATACATTTTACTGGATATTTTGCCACCAAGTGTCTATCTGGTGATTTTAAAACTGGAGTAAAATTATAAGATATTAGATATTGTAATATTAGATTAGATATAAAACATTATAATAGATATAGTAATAGCTATAACACTTATAATGAATAAATATAACATAATATAAAGTTGTAGCAATAATATGAAAACCCTTACGTTCATTTTTTTATCATCATGTGCATTATTTTATTATCTATTCTAAACATTGTATTGAATATTTTATCCTCAGTGTCTGTCTGATTATTATTGTCAAACTGGAGGAGTCTGTATGGATCACCGTGCAGTAGTTTATTCTTAATTTGATCATGTCCATTGTTTTGCAGCCCTTCGTGATCCATGACATGGAGACTCTTCAGCTGGCAGAACAGACGTTTGTGGCCAAGATGATGGGCTCTTGTGGAGGTCTGCTGAATAAAGACCCTGAGGTGCGGATATTCCACTGCTGCCAGTGCACTTCAGTCGAGACCGTCACCGAACTGACCGAATTCGCCAAATCTGTGCCCGGATTCTCAAACCTCGACTTAAACGATCAGGTTAGTTGCATTGGGTATCGACTCAGAAGTCTCGATTTGATTCTGATTCACAAGCTCTTGAGTCGATTTGATTCTTTGTTTGAATCAGTGACTATACACTTTACTTGTTTACGCTTTTGAATTGCATTATGGGACCTTAATCTCTCCACCCCACCCCCCCACCACCTGTTTGTGTGTGTGTTCTGGCAGGTAACGTTACTGAAGTACGGTGTCCACGAGGCTCTGTTCGCCATGCTGGCCTCCTGCATGAATAAAGACGGTCTTCTGGTGGCGTACGGCAGCGGCTTCATCACCAGAGAGTTTCTGAAGAGTTTACGGCGGCCCTTCAGTGACATGATGGAGCCCAAGTTTCAGTTCGCCATGAAGTTCAACTCCCTTGAGCTGGACGATAGTGACCTCGCACTGTTTGTCGCTGCCATCATCTGCTGTGGAGGTATGCTGGCTCTTTTAAATTCATTATTTATACACTCACTGGCCACTTTATTAGGTACGCCTTACTCATACCAGGTTGGACCACCTTTTGCCTTCAGAACTGCCTTAATCCTTCGTGGCATAGGTTCAACAAGCTACTGGAAATATTCCTCAGAGATTCTGGTCCATATTGACAAGATAACATCACACAGTTGCTGCAGTTTTGTCCCGTTCCACCACATCCCAAAGGTGCTCTATTGGATTGAGGTCTGGTGACTGTGGAGGCCATTTGAGTACAGTGAACTCATTGTCATGTTCAAGAAACCAGTCTGAGATGATTCAGGCTTTATGACATGGCGCATATGTATTTTTTTTAAACCCTAGAGATGGTTGTGCGTGAAAATCCCAGTAGATCAGCAGTTTCTGAAATACTCAGACCAGCCATGCCACGTTCAAAGTCACTTAAATCACCTTTCCTCCCCATTCTGATGCTCGCTTTGAGCTGCAGCAGATCATCTTGACCATGTCTACATGCCTAAATGCAGTGAGTTGCTGCCATGTGATTGGCTGATTAGAAATTTGCGTTACGAGCAGTTGGACAGGTGTACCTATTAAAGTGGCCGGTGAGTGTATATAAAGGTTAATTGATTGATTTATGTCTTTTCCTCTCCTTTTTCTCTTCAGATCGTCCCGGTCTGGTGAACGTCCCGCATATCGAGCGAATGCAGGAGAGCATTGTTAACGTGCTTCATCTGCACCTAAAGAGCAACCACCCGGACCACGGATTTCTGTTCCCCAAACTCCTGCAGAAGCTGGTGGATCTGCGTCAGCTGGTGACCGAACATGCACAACTAATACAGGAGATCAAGAAAACGGAGGACACGTCGCTGCATCCGCTGCTGCAGGAGATCTACAGAGACATGTACTGAAGACCCACATTTCTGGAAAAACCCAGCTCTCTCAGGGGCCTGCCATCTTTTATAAGGAGCATCATATAAACCACTGTTTGCTGGGGTTAATAACCACATGTGCAGAAAGCAGATTTTCTGGAGTTGTTGACTTTTTTTGGAGAGAGAAAGTCAAGACAATTCAAATGGACGTACAGTCAAAGTCAAAATTATTAGCCCTCAAATATTTCACAAATGATGTTGAACAGATTCAGGAAATTTTCACAGTATTTCCTATATTTTTTCTTCTGGAGAAAGTCTTATTTGTTTTATTTAGGCTAGAATGAAAGCAATTTTTAATTTTTGAAAAAACATTTTAGGGTCAAAATTATTAGCACCCTTTTTTCAATTGTCTACAACAGTGATTCCCAAAGTGGGGTTTGTGGGACAATGAAAGCGGGTCGCTTGGTGATTTCCAAAAGTCAAATAAATTTTATTTAACTATTCAAATGACCATATTTTATCCATAACCATAAAATAGTAATTAATAGTGACATAAAAAAGCAACAACGAAACCTTTCAATTTTATTCCCCATAGGACTGTGTTTACCTTAGGTCAGGTGTGTCCAAACTCAGTCCTGGAGGGCCGGTGTCCTGCATAGTTTAGCTCCAACTTCCTTCAACACACCTGCCTGAAGTTTGTAGTATACCTGAAAACAGCTTGATTAGCTGGTTCAGGTGTGTTTAATCGAGGTTGGAACTAAAATATGCAGGAAACCGACCCTCCACGACAGAGTTTGGACACCCCTGCCTTAGATTAACAACACAGCAATAGCGTCAACTGCAGCAGATTGATTTTATAGAACCAGGTTAAACTTTCTGACACCTTTATGGCAAACAAATACATTAAAGAGCCCATATTATACATGAAATAGGGTCATATTTAGGTTGTAAGGGTCTCCAACAACAGTCTAATATGCATGCAAGGTCATAAAACACTTTGATGGTCTTATAATCTGCATTTATTTTTACCTAATTATCCCAACGACTCCCATATGAATCGTTCAGCGATTCATTTGTTCCCAACCCCCTCCTCAGCGCGAAGCTAATCTGCGCTGATTGGACCGATGACAGCCTGCTGCGATTGGTCGACAGTGACAGCCTTCAGCACGAGACAGAGTGAAATGCCCAGCTGGTAATCAACTATATAAAAGTAGTCACAGTGCACACGCGCTTCATAGTGTAAGGCTTTTTTCACACACACACACACAACCCTCCTCAGAAGAACTGGGGAGATCGACGCGAGTCTCTCTCTCTCTCTCTCTCTCTCTCTCTCTCTCTCTCTCACACACACACACACACACACACACACACACACACACAACGCTCCTCAGAAAAACTAGGGAAAGCGACGCGAGTCTCTCTCTCTCTCTCACACACACACACAACGCTCCTCAGAAGAACTAGGGAAAGCGACGCGAGTCTCTCTCTCTCTCTCTCTCTCTCTCTCTCTCTCTCTCTCTCTCTCTCACACACACACACACATACACACAACGCTCCTCAGAAGAACTAGGGAAAGTGACACGAGTGTCCTGTCTCCTAGCTTATGATCGATCGCCATAGCAACGACAAACGGCAGTGGAACGCGAGCTCACAAAAGCCTTTAACGTTAAATCCGTAAACAAAGCGGCACGCGTCGCGTTTTTAACGTGGCTTACATGTGATAAGAGAATATAAAGAGTAACCGCGTGTACTGTACCAGGTTAACAACTCATCTTTGGGTAGAGACTGTCAATATTATCCATCTGAGCACAGCGTGACTTCATTGGACCGGCATCGTCTGTGTGTGTGTGTCTAGTGTTTTTTCTGTGTTAGTGGGCGGGGCCGCAGGTTTCAAATCTCCCTGGTTTGCGCGCGTAACTACTGGCGAGGCTTGTGTTTCGTGGCTGCGTCATCGCGAAACACCTAATGACTCGTTATCAAGGCGACTCGTTTGAAGCACTATGAGTCGACTCTTTTATAGATGAATCAATAGTTTTAAACACTGTACACTTACAGATTTAAGCCTTAGCTGGATATTTCACTTCACTTAGAGCTGTGTTACACACTACATGGAAGGGCATTTTCAAAAACCCATAATATGGGCTCTTTAAAAATAAATACAGGCCACAACTGAACATTGAGGATGATCTCTGAGTGGTCTCGTCTCATTAGGTGAGGTTAATATTAAATTAAAGAAATTAATAAATGACTATAAATTAAAGCCTATGGTTGTTAGACTGTTGTGTTGTCAATATGCTTGTGTTTATATAGGCCTATTGTTATGTGTGCAACGTTTGTATATTAATAACCACCTCCGAGGAATGTGAGGGTCTCGAGATGCTGGCATTGTTGTTTTGGGGGTTGCAGGCTGAAAAGTTTGGGAATCCCAGGTCTACAGAACAAACTATTTTTATACAATGGCTTGCATAATTACCCTAACTTTACCCTAATTAACCTAGTTAAGCCTTTAAATGTCACTTTAAGCTGAATACTAGAGTCTTGAAGAATATCTAGTCTAATATTATGTGCTGTCCTTATGGCGAAGATAAAATAAATCAGTTATTAGAAATGAGTTAGTACAATTATTATGTTTAGAAATTCCCCTTGGGGGGCTAATAATTCAGAAGGGCTAATAATTCTGACTTCAACTGTATGTCATTTTTTTTTTTGTTTTTTTGGGGGAGATTTTATTAATGCATACTGGTATCTCGAGCCAGAAACTGTGAACAGGCATCCTAAAATCCAACTTATTCTAATGGCAATATCCTTTTTTAAAATACTGACATAGTGTACAGTTTTCAGTGAAAACACCGAAGTGACTTCCACCAACCGTGAACTAGTGAAACCGATTGTTTTTGTAATGCTACATCATTAACGTCAGGAGGTTTAATGTTATTTAATCAATAACTGCGCCAACGAAACGATGACAGAATGCAGAACTGATCTCAAACTCTGCTCGATTTTGCAAGGTTTTAGTTTGTACTTGACGTTTCTTTTCCAGCTCAACCCTCTAGGTTTTCATGAAATCATGATTTATGTATTGCTTTATCAGTTCATGCATGGCTAGAACGCAATATTTGGTTAATTTTGACCTTTTTTAAGCCCAAATATAGATACCTCTAAATAGTCAAGATACCTCATGACCGATGCCTTGAGCTCAGAGCACAAGTTGTGCTGTTTTATTGATATCTAATGTTGAAAGCGTTAAAAGGAGAGAAACAAAGCTCGTTATAGCGTCTATATTTCATGCAGATTCAGCAGTGTGTGTTTGCAGCACTGACTGAAAAATCGATAGCCATATTCAAGCGAACTTGCGTTTGGTTGAAACTTGGCCGCCAGTTAAATGCAGTTATATATCTGAGATTTGGATTCATGCATTCAATCATTTTCCTTTGGCTTATTTGTTAGGTGCGCCAACTATTCCAGCATGTGTTTTACACAGTGGATGCCCTTCCAGCCCTAACCCAGTACTGGGAAACACCCATACACTCTCACATTCACACACACACTCATATACTACGGCCAATTCAGTTCATCAATCCCCCTATAGCGCATGTGTTTGGACTTTGGGGGAAACCGGAGCACCCGGAGGAAACCCACGCCAACACGGGGAGAACATGCAAACTCCACATAGAAATGCCAACTGGCCCAGCCGGGACTTGAACCAGCGATCTTCTTGCTGTGAGGCGACAGTGCTAACCACTGAGCCACCGTGCCATCCTAGATTTGGATGCATATTTCAGATTATGATGATAAATGTAAAGATCTTACTAACACAGATTTGATTTATTGACTAAAGTTTGTCTGTTCTTAAAGTATTTTCTTAAAGATCATCCCTCCAGCAGTACATCGCTCCGTTGTTTTCTCCCCAAACCGCAGTGCCTTGTCTTTGGAGAAAAGAATGCGTCTCATTATAAACTATTTTAATTTTACTAAATAAACCAGAACGACATGCTAATAGTGGAAATATGTCAAACCGTTTTTTAGTTAATGGGAATTCGTGATTTCCATTGAAATTCGTTGTTCACTTTGTTTTGTGCTGATTGTTTTGAGTTGATAGACATGTTTGATTGCTGCTTTTGTGCATTTCTCTGCGCATCGCATTGCAAAAATTGGACATTAAAATACGAGATCGGACGTTATCGAGAATGTTTTTTGTTTCTATTCTTCCGCCCTGGAATGTATTCCACGAATGCTTTAGCAGCAATCAATCGCTATTTTCTACTTTTACCCAAAAATAGTCCATGGCTGTTGGTCAGTTTGACAAATTCGCCCAAATATATGTGCTCTGGGAAATTTTCTCAATCAAATTTCATCGAAATAACTCCTCGAAATGAATTTTGCTTGCAAAATTTAGCTGAGCATCCGCTAATTTGGCTACACATTGTGTTTAATATTGCAAAAATCGCTTATTAATACGATAAGAGCCGTGTGCGTTTAAATTTCAGGTTACAAATTGGATTCGCGGAAACGCAACATTTGTAGGATTTTTTTTTTTGTGAATGTTTAGTTTTCTATCACTAGCTTTACTAGTCTGTAAGCATTGATCTAGCTATAATTGTCTCTTTTTACTTCAGAATGCTAATTTTATTGCAAGAAATGTGTGTATAAACTAATATAGAGCCATCTTGGATTGCGAACTAGTAAAGCAATGTTTTGAGGAGATTCGTTTTAAAATGCTTTCATACATTGATCGAACTGCAGGAGGTAATTGAGTTTCTATTTGTGCCTACTAAGATTTTGAACTCATTCGGTTTGTCGACAGCAACCAAAATTTTGGGAAATTTCTTAAGTGAGCGACTTTCTATATAAGATTTTGTCTGGTACAGAATAAATGTAATAAAAATTATAATTAATTTTGATCTTACAATACAATATTATCATTGCTATGTTGCAGGATTTTCAGCAATTCCAACACAATCTCGCAGCAATTCGTAACTTTTTGATTGAGTTATTCATATGAATTCGTACAATCTCATTCGTACAATTTAGTACGATTTTCTCGTCCCCCAATGATTGTTGGGTTTAGGGGTGGAGTTGTGTGCCACGCCTCCTTTTTAAAATCAGACATTTTCGAAAAACTGAGCCAGTAGAAATCTGTACGAATTAGCCACTAAACTAACAAAATATAAAATAGTTATGTTTCCTCGTGAGGTCAGGCTGTTAGTTCTGACTGTTTTTCATAGTTCTGAGTTTATATTTCACAGTTCTAACATTGAAATTACAACATAAATGCGAAGAAAGGTGAAATTTGTGAAAATGGCAAGATGCAAATTTGCAAAATCTAGGAGAATCATTTGAATTGTGAAATTTAAACTCAAAGTTGTTAGAATACTATTGACAATTGTGAATTTTTATTATATTAAGTAGAAACAAGCTGTCGTCCTGCAAGTTGTTGTCAATGAACAGTACTAAGTCATGCAAACTGTATCCATGAGCCTGTGCAAATTCTCCGCCCATTTTCCTGCAAAGGGATGCACTTAAACTGTACAATATTTGGTAACTGGAAATGTGGAGATTTGTAACCCTGTAAATAATTGACGCTAGACTGCGGTATGTTTTTGACTTTTTTCATTAATGCTTTTTAATATTGTACGCA
This sequence comes from Danio aesculapii, assembly GCF_903798145.1. Lineage (NCBI taxonomy): Eukaryota > Metazoa > Chordata > Actinopteri > Cypriniformes > Danionidae > Danio > Danio aesculapii. The sequence continues at coordinate 34,879,366 of NC_079459.1, read as the reverse complement.
TCTAGGTATTATGCACTACCGAGATTATGATATTATTGTTGATTGAAATTGATCTTTTTATACATAAAGCAAAGGTATCTTTATTAATATATATCAAATGTTGTGAAATACGAGTTTTATGCAATGTTATGTAAATATGGAGGAAGATTTGTCATCGAACGACACTTGCATGGAAATTCTTGTCCCAATTTCCACATTCCTTTTTAATTCCTACAAGCGTGAGGACTTGCACATTTCGACCTCAAATGGAACAAACGGATGAATTACTTTGAATCGTTAATGTTCTTTAGTGATCGTTTTGCTATAAAGCAAGATGTTGGAAACGTCTGAACCATGTCGACCAATCTCATGCTTATGATCATATTATTGATGTTTGGTCCTCACCTAATATACTGTACTGTGATCCCTGATGAGGTCTCAGGTAAACATTGGAGGTACTGATATAGAAATCATTGAACTGCCTGTGACACAAGTCAAGCCAAATGGTTTTGTAAATCCAGCAAGCTTTTCTTTTATTATCACCATTAAGATGCACTCCCATACTGTCAGGACATTAGTAAATGCAGTAAAACATGTTTTGTGTGCATTGTACATAGTTTTGTGTGTCTAATTATTATATCATGCTTACCTTTGTGGTTTAACTTGACTTAAATCCCATCAGAATGTGTTGAATTCGTCCACCTCATTCACTTTTGCTTTGCATTTATAAAAAGTTTGCTTAAAGCTATCACTCAATTTTAAATATTAATAAAATATTTGCTTAAAGCCCATCACACCATGATAGTTTTACATACGTTAGCAAATTCACAAGTAAAACGACGAAAAAGAATGGAGACCGTTAGAATCACGCGAAAGATTTAAACTGACAACCAATCAGAATCAGCCCTGCCATAAAAGAGCGCGAATATTTAAATCGGCAGATGGCAAAACCAAATAACGGTTAAGCTCGACATTTTCGTTAAATAATAGACCCTTTTCACATATCCGGGTTTCTCCACAGCAGAAGTCGTCATAGTTGGGTAAACTTAAACCAGTGAATGAGAGAGTACAATAAATATTTTTTTTACAATCATATTTGCCAAAATAATAAAACAAAAATGCCACAATGGTGTTTATTTTATATCATGCTTACATTTGTGGTTAGACTTGACTTAAATCCCATTAGAATGTGTTGAATTCGTCCACATTATACATTTTTGCTTTGTATTTATACAATATGTGCTTAAAACCCATCACACCATATAAAATAATTATAAAATATTAGCTTTAAGCCCATTACACCATGATAGTTAGCACAGTTCACAATCAAACCGACGATAAAGACTGGAGACCATCTCGAGCGATTTAAACTGACAACCAATCAGACTCAGCCCTGCAATAAAAGAGCGCGAATATTAAATCAGCAGATGGCATGAACAGCACAACCGGTAAGATTATCATTAAATAATACATTAGATTTCCCATTGTTTTTCTTCATATCCCATTGTATAACAGCAGAATATTTTTAAAAACGTGACACATGTCGAATAAAACTCTTTATTTTGTATTTTTGCTCATTTAAAAGATGATTTCTTCTTGCTCACGAGCGTGAAAATAAGTCTATTTGAAAAACTGGGGTAAGAAATAAATGAAGTACAGGATTAAAACAAAGCAGGGTAAGTAAATGATCACCCACTTACTATTTTTAAGTGATTTAAGGTCAAGCACAAAGCATTTGATTTTGCAAATGTAGTTTTATGCTAGTTTGTTTTTCTAATGTGTCACATTTGGTGCCTTTTGGATTCAGATTGAGAAACTGTAAATCTTTTGGTTTATTATGGCACGGGTGAATGAGACTTATTAAGTAATCAAGTGTTATCAAAACCCCTCAGTCAAGTTCACAATATTCCCCAGTTGAAGAAAAGGAAAGTTTTGTAATATGTGCCGATTGCGCAAATATATGCATAAAGTATTTCGTTATTTTTATTCCACGTTAAATATAATTGTTTGATTGCTTTGCTTTTCTAATTAGAGTGCTTGGTGTTTTATGTAGAAGGGATTTTAACGTGTCTCAGTCTTCTGTGTTAGTCCCTTTAGCTCAGGTCACAGTAAAATTGCTAATATTGCTAATAAATGCTTGGTTTTAAGCTGGTTCTCACACAGATCTTTGACTTCACATGCTGATCGTTAATACTGCTGCAAAAATGTGGTGTTTTTGTTGTACTTTTGCTTAATATAGAGATATATTTGACAAATGTGTATAGTCCTGTCTGAAAAATAAAATACATCTTTATAAAACGCAAATGCTTTTCAATATATGTAATTAATGTGCAGTATTTTGGAAAATCGTTAAATAGCGCCTTCCAGTGGTGTACGGTTGAAAAACAATGCTAGTAGTATTTTTGCACAGCATTTTTATGACATATTTTTTATCTTCACTTTTTAGCGTTTTTTTCCAGAAATATTTTATAATTTTAGAATATTTAACTTTTTATATTTTCATCTGTATTATTACATATTAGTAAATTATTCACAGAAAGAAAGTTTAGCGCCATCACGTGGTCAGCGCTGGCAGGATTATAGAGGTCAGACCATTGAACAAATGCATTTAAACGTCTACATTTTTATAATGTATGAATGCTGATATGAAGACAGGAAGGTATTGGGATTTTAATGCGATTAAGTGGAAGACTGATGCTTTTGGCCCTCCATGTGAGTTGTATCAACTTTTTTTTCTTTACATTTTCCATGTATATAATAGGCTACAACGTGAACTAGTACATGATGTAGAAAAGTTAATGACAAACTATGAAAAATATTGTATTTAATAATATTAAATATGCATTTAATTATTTATAATATATATTTAAAATAATATATAAGTGTATATAATTTCGTTTTTTACATTTTCTATATTTACTATTTGGCTAAAAAACAATAAATAAATAATTCAGGAAGAATTCTTGTAACCTGATTTTTTTGTAGCACAAAAAACTGATAACTAATTTAGCAAACATGAATGTAAAAAACAAAATAAATTAATTGTTTATAAAATAAAATAAAAAACGATTTTTATTTGCTATATAATAATACTATTATAATTTATTATTAACTTTGTTTATTTGATTATAATATTTCACATATTATTTTACGATATCGTTTAAAATATATCAAAGTTTATTATAATTATTTAGAAAACGATTTAAAAGAATACGAATTTACGAACGAATTAAAAATGTTACTGTTTACACTCCCCCATCTGTCCACGTGGTGACGCAAGCGTCCACCAAACATCCCATCCAACATGGCTGCCTCCATAGCACGGTCATGCTGCAGAGTAAAATCACATTTCATCCTCAGAAAAACGTCGTATTGTAAATCATTCTTCCACTCATCCGCATCCAAATCCACCAGCCTTCTCTCCTCCCTCCATAACCGGGGTCTCCTGAAGGACTCTTTCCCGGAGACCGCGGCTCAAGCCGAAATCCCGGATCTCCTGCGCTCCGGTCCGCAGGCGATCTACTGCGGCTTTGACCCGACCGCTGACAGCCTTCACGCTGGAAACCTGCTTGCCATCATCGGCTTGCTGCACTTCCGATCCGCTGGACATCACATCATCGCGCTGCTCGGCGGAGCCACGGCGCAGATCGGCGACCCGAGCGGGAGGCAGACCGAGAGAGAGCGACTGTCCCCCGCCGCGGTGCAGCAGAACGCACGCGGGATTCTGGAGAGTCTCCACCGGATCTTCACTCACCACGAGCTGTACTTCTGCCCGGATTCCAGCAGGTAGTGACCGCTGCTTCATGACCCAGCTGAAAAAACCCAGAATATGCTGGTAATGTATGTTGATGCTGCTCTTAATGTTGGTCTTGCTGATTTCAGTCCGTCTTGCTGGTCTCAATGATTGGGTTAGATTTGACTGTAAACAATGTTGTACTTTAAAAGTCATGTGCTGCTAATATGATTTCAGTATTTATAATGTCCAAAGAATACTTTTCTGAAATTCAGTTCGGAAGGTGAAAGTCCAAATGTAACTATAAAACCTACTTTAACTCAATTGAAACCAGTAAGACCCGCATAGCAGCATCAAAACATACCTTACAAGCAGGGGTACTGCTAGGGGAGAAAGTTTGCCACCCCCCCTTCACTTTCATCCTTGACATCTCTCACAAAACCAACCCCTACCGGTCTTCACTTTCGTCCGCAACAGCCCACATAAAAAGTTGTCGTATGGTTATAGCCGGCCTGCACCGCCCCTGTTTACAGGCATATGCTGTTTTTTCCAGCAGGGGAAGCCTTGAAATCTTTACGAATCTTTTGTTTAAAATCAGTGGTGTTGCACGGAGCGCATATCAAATTGGCAAAGTCACATGCTTTCAGTAAACAGGGCTTTCGAAAATCTAATGGTTCACTACGGCCTGTGTAATACCAAAAATCTCGCAATAATATGTTTCTGCACAACCTTGAACGAGTTAGGACCGCATTTCAAGGACCCTAGTTTTTACCCTGTTGTTCCTGATTCGTCCAGTAGGGGGTTTATGAAGATATAAAGTTAACACTGACCTTTCATATTTATACTTAATTGTGTTTGGAAATTCGAAGTTTGTAAAACGCTGAACAGGTTATGATGGTGTTTTTAACGCTTCAAATCCGTAAAGAAATTTCGTGGAGCGCTTTGTTCAATTGTTTCGAATCAATGAAAATCTTGGCTTTTCCCATCACTATCAACAGGCTCGGCCGGCTCACGGTGCTCAACAACCGCAGCTGGTATAAAGACTATGACCTGCTGGAGTTTTTCTCGGAGGTGGGCAGGAGTTTTCGTATGGGCACGATGCTCAGCAGACACAGCGTCCAGGCCCGGCTGAAGAGCGCGGAGGGCATGAGCTTCACTGAGTTCTCCTATCAGCTCTTCCAGGCGTTCGACTTCTACCAGCTCCATCAGCTGCACGGATGCAGGATTCAGCTAGGAGGAACAGACCAGCTGGGGAACATCATGAGCGGACACGAGTTCATACACAGGTGGGAGGATTTGTGGCTGGAGTCTTCTTGGCCTGTGTGTGTATGACACAAAAGGGCCAGTAGGTGGCGACAAGTGCATGTGTTAATTAGTGATGCGTTGAGTTTTAAGTATGTACTATATAGGAATGCGTGATATATATTTCTGTGCAGATTTTTGGAAACAATCTGCAGATTAATGCGGAATGATTTTTAGAGTATTATAGCTTAAAACTTAATACGTTAAGTAAAAAAGAACGTTTAAGGTTTACAATGCTAATTCAATTAGAACCATGTGTTTGGTAAATAAAGTGAGTCTTATATCTACCAAAACACAGGAAGTGTTACTTCACTAACTGTTTACAAATTGTGCATAAAACATTGAAACATTTTAATATTATTCAATAATAATAATACTTAAATTAATATAAAAACTGAATAAATATAAATTTACGCACATTTACATAGGCAAATAGGTAGACTCAATGATGGGTTAAAAATCTGTGGATTTCAGCGCACGCAGATTCCCGCGTGGGCTTTGCGATATCGTTTGCAGTATAAGGTAAACATTCTGCTCACTGTAAACTAGACGTAACGTAATAATAACGATAAATCGGTTGTAAAGATATATTACAGTAGCATGAGTGCAGTACAGTTTTGAAATTATGAGCCTGTTTACAGATTTATTGACGTGCTTTTATTTCAATTCACTTATACCTTCAGTTAAGTGTTATGTAATGAAATGTAATGAAGGGACTTTGATGCCGTACCATGGCTGCAGCAGGTGCAATATCTCACAGCGCTTAAAAATAATCCACAGCAACAAACCCTACGCAAGAATGAGAATAGTTCCTAGTCATATCAATCTAGAAAATGGCAACTTTTCATTTTCCGTTGAGCTACAAAAGAGTCAAGCTTTAAATAGAAAAATTATTGAGTGAGATGCTAATGGTCTAATCAGATTCAATGATCTATGCTAAGCTAAGCTAAAAGTGCTCCCATCTGACCCGGAAATTGGAAGAATGAATTAAAAATGGTGAAACTCTAGGAGAGCTGTGAAATGAGCCTATTGTCAAAAACAGTGGAGTGTTGGTTAAAGATTTTAGTTAAGAAACTCTCAAAATTATGCATCAAAAAAAAATCTGCAGATTTGTTTTAAACAAAGTTCTGTGCAGAAATAACCTCTTCAATAATGTTTCATGCAGAGCTGCGGCCCTCCAGGAATTGAGTTTGAGACCTATGAGATAGATAGATAGATAGATAGATAGATGGATGGATGGATGGATGGATGGATGGATGGATGGATGGATGGATGGATAGACAGACAGATAGATAGACGTACAGATAGATAGATATAGATAGATAGATAGACAGACAGATAGACAGACAGACAGACAGATAGAATGATATATAGATAGATAGACAGATAGATAGATAGATAGATAGATAGATAGATAGATAGATAGATAGATAGATAGATAGATAGATAGATGGATGGATGGATGGATGGATGGATAGATAGACAGACAGATAGATAGACGTACAGATAGATAGATAGATATAGATAGATAGATAGACAGACAGACAGACAGATAGAATGATATATAGATAGATAGACGGATAGATAGACAGATAGACAGATAGATAGATAGATAGATAGATAGATAGATAGATAGATAGATAGATAGATAGATAGATAGATAGATAGATAGATAGATAGATAGATAGATAGATAGATAGATAGATAGATAGATAGATAGATAGATGGACAGATAGATAGACGGACAAACTGAGACAGATGGATAGATAGATAATGTTAATTGATTGAACTTTGACTGCATTGATGCATGTAACCCCAATATGTGAATGCACTGGTGAGCTCTGTTCTTTTGTTGTTGTGCAGAAAGACTGGAGAGGAGGTTTACGGCCTCACGGTTCCTCTCGTCACCACCTCTATGGGTGATAAACTAGGAAAGACGGCAGGCAACGCCGTCTGGCTGAACAGAGATAAAACATCACCCTTTGAGTTCTACCAGTACTTCCTCCGTCTGCCTGATAACAGCGTGGAGCGGTGAGTCCGCAGTCACACCACATGACGTCAGCAGGAGTCTACTGTACAACGGCACAGAAATAACCACTAGCTTTGTTTACATCCACCTATTTTTAAAACTTTTTATCTGTTAAGAAAAAATGTGCTTAAACTACAATGAAAACACATATATTGATTAAACTCCAGTGTGCGCATCTGTGTGCGTGAAGTGATGTACATTTTTAAAGATGATGATTAGATATATATATATATATATATATGAGTGTTTCAGGGACTTTGCATTAATGGACTTTGCAGCGTTCCATTGCTGCAGATGTGAAATGTTGTTGTGCTGATTGTAAAAGGCCTCAGCCGTCCGTCATCACAGTGCTTCAGTATTCTTATTCTTCTATTATTATTCCCTCCAGAACTGTCTGCTCTCCCAAAGAGCGTCTCACGCCTCCAAAAGCCACCGCATTCACAGCGTTCATTGCGTTTACTCTTTGTTTTTGAGGCGCAACTCATTTAATAAAAAAGAAAAAAGACCCAGAGCATACATGCATACAGTTGCTGTTCATATATGCTAGAAATTAAAATAATCTTTATTTTAATAAATGTAAGGATAAAACGATGAGTTTTATATCTATTAAGATTATTTCCATTGTTACTGCTGAAACTATAATTCAGATATAATAAAACAAAGTAAATGAATGGCATTTTTACCATCCAGTCATTACGCTAATCAGGAGGTCTGCTTTTACAGGATTAAAAATACAGTAAAATTATGAAATATTATTAGAATTTACCATAACTATTTTACGTGGACTTATATTTTAAAATAAAATATTTACGTGCAAATAAAACCAGTTTTTTTTGCATCATTACTGCAGTCTTCAGAATCACACGATCCTTTAGAAATTATTCTAAGGCGCTGATTCATGTTTTTTATTTTATTTATTTATTTATTTTTAAGATTTTAAAAAAGTTTAAAGAGAATCATCTATTTGGAAAGGAATCCTTATAAATTCATTTAACATTATAAACAGGGCTTGACATTAGATTTCAGCTGTGGCGGGTTAGACAGACACGCCCATGGTTGAAGGTAATTTTTAAATTGTAGTTTTCTTGGTTCAACAATAAGGATGGCCCAATATGCGTGCAAGTGCGATCTTAGAATTGAGAAACGGCACGACTGACAAAAATAATTGTGTTCACGTGAGCAAAATTAAGCAGCTAGATACCGAATGAGGGATGATAACTCCTGTTTTAAAAAGTGTGCGCGCTCCCGTTTCCTTGCGTGAAGCAACCGTGCCTGGAAACGCAACTAGTGCGATCGGTTCACTTTGAATAGACTGGACAAAAAAAAGTGATGCTCGTGCAACCACAGTCCTGCTGCTTTCAAGAGCTCCAGATGTCTTTTTGTAAGCAGCAGCAGTTGCTGCTTTCACTTCAACCATTCTTTGAACAGATTATTAATGGGCCCAACTTTAACCGTGTGTGCGAGATCATCCTTATCAGACACAGTATGTTTTTCACCTGCTTTCTTTTGTTTACAGTTATTTTTGTCGATATTATTTTTTTCTTATTTTTTTACAATAACATTGCTTTAACAGGGGATTAACTCCCCATTTATATGTAGTTAACTGGTGATATGAGACCTTTAAATACATGACAATAATGTTTTTAAATGTCAATTGTTTGTTTTTTAAGAAAGGTTTTGTTGAATAAATAGTGTATCTATACAGCTACTACATTTTGCTTGTTTTGACACATCAGTGTTTCCTCTGGGATTTTTTCCAGCTGTGGCGGCAGACTCTGTTGGGCCTTTAACACAGATCTACCAACTACCTGTGGTGTTATTTCATTGACAAATGTAGTGAGTGCAGTATTACAAGTCGAGATCGCATTTATTATGTAATACGAGCATGTGAATCTCTGTGCTCGGGCGCCGATTTCCTCAAATACACACTGCTCAAGTGCAGATTTTCTTGCGCGCCCTCAAATACACACTGCTCAAGTGCAGATTTTCTTGCGCGCCCTCAAATACACACTGCTCAAGTGCAGATTTTCTTGTGCGCTCTCAAATAAACACTGCTAAAGTGTGATTTAGTGCGTTTATGTAACGAGTATGTCTCCAACATTTATTAGATTTGCTAGGAATATTTATGAATGTCTCTAATAGACCTACAGAGCGGCATTAATGCGTCCTGAAGTAAAGTGAAACGGCTATAAACTCCAGCAAGATCAAGTCATTGTATGCAGAACCACAGACCTTTATCTATAAATAAAATATAATTATAGAAAACTGTGTTCATCATAACTGAAAGTGACGTTGTGTTTGCTGGCCTCACGCATCACGCACCTGCCAGTCAGTCAGTCAGTCAGTCAGTCAGCATGTCACCTTAAGGGTTAAACAAATAACGCACAGCACTACTACGATTACAGAAAAGTTCACGCTGTTGTAATTCCCTTACCTTTTAATGCGTTTTGGTGTGATTATCACCCACTATATAAAAGAAACGGCTGAATGTTTTGAATGAGAAGCTGTAATGTAGCTGTGGCGGGATGAATTTTGGTGTGGCGCACTGCCATGGAAGAATGAATGAACCCACAGAAAAATAATAAACAAAAATACACTAACTAAACACCCAAATGAAACGTACTACACCTAATAAAATAACAGGAATAAAAAATACAAAATCTACACCTATCGCACTAACTAAGAACAAAAGCAGGTGAAAATATTTACAAAAAGAAAAATGGCGTCCAACAATTCTTACAACTTTTTACAGAGGGGCTGTTGAGAGTGTTCTCACTAATTGCATCTCCCTTTGGTATGAGAATAGTAGTGTATCTGACAAGAACACCATCAAGAGGATCATAAAGTCAGCTGAAAGGTCTGTTGGAGTCAAGTTGACATCTATCGAGGAACTTTATCAACGACGTTGTCTGTCTAGGGCAAATAGCATTTTAAGGGATCCAACTCACCCTGGCTATAGCCTGCTCACGCTTATGCCATCAGGCAGGCGTTACAGAAGCCTGAGGAGCAAATCAGTGCGGTTTGGTGATAGTTTTTATCCTGTCATTATAAGACTTTTGAATAAGACCAATTCTTAAACACTATTGATAGCTAGTGTAAAATAATAAATTAATAAATAGTTAAACTAGCATAAATTATTAATATTATAACTATTATAACAAATGGTGAAATAGGTATTTTAGTATTAAGTTACTCTCTACTGAGATTTCTTTTTAAATCAGGTTATATCTTATATAACTATATTTTTATATTTTTATGAAATTATAAAGCTTGTCTATCATGTTAGGATTTTATAATGTTTGTATAGTGATGTTTTTTATGTTCTTGTTGGGTCTGTTGCAACGTAATTTCGTTCTGCATTACAATTTTATTGTGATGTTTTGAATGACAAAATAAAGAAAACTAACTAGCTAACTAACTAACTAACTAACTAACCCCTACTGCCTCTTACCGTGTATATATGTACAATATTAACAAACACACAAACCAAAACAAAATAATAGGAAGGGGGAACACGGATGGGTATCCAACACAAAGTCAAAGTACAACAGCACGGGAAACACCATCAACGAAAACAACTCAACAACAGGAATAACTTTATCACTATCTCAAACAACACGCCAACAAAACTCGCTCTACCGCCCCACGCCTGTAGTTCCCTTTTTAAAGGACGCCCTGGGTAACCTCCTCCAATCCCAGGGCACGTCGCCTGCGTAGTAAGGGCGGGGCCTGCAGGTGGAAAGAGAGGGAGAGAGAGAGACAAACAAACACACCTGCCAACGCAACAGTAGCGGAAACCATGCACATTATTTAAAATTTGGGACTATGAAATATTTATTTATTTTTGACTATGGAACGGTAACCCATTTGCTCATGGTTATTGATCAAGCTCATACACAACACACAAAAAAGAGGCATGTGGACATCAGACAAAATCTAATTCAGGTCATTTTAGCGTGTCAGCGTCAAATCTATTCATATAAAATATATTTTCCCAACAACATAATTGTGGCTAGTAAAAATGGTGAGTAACGTTGTAAATCTACTAGCCACAGTGGCTGGTGATCACAATAGTTAGTCAAGCCCTGATTATAAATAATTTTTGGGTCACACTTTACAATAATGTTTCATTAGCTCCTATATTTACTAACATGAACTCATAATGAACAATGCTTGTACAGGATTTATTAATCAAATTAATCAACATCTACTAATACATTATTAAAATCCAAATTCAAGCTTGTAAACATTAGTTAATGCAGCGTAAGTTAACCTGAACTAACAATGAACGACTGTATTTTCATTAACTAACGTTAGCTAACATGAACACATCCTGTAATAAGCGTATCCTTCATTGTTTGTTCTTGTTAGTAAATGCATTAACTAATTCAAACTAGCTGTGCTGGATCAAAGCATCAGTTTTACATGGACAGACAGGAGTTTTGTTTTTCTCTCTTCTGCAGGTACCTGAAGCTCTTCACCTTCCTCTCTCTGTCTGAGGTGGAGAAGCTGATGGAGCAGCAGAGGAAAGATCCGGGAAAGAGGATCGCACACAAACGCCTGGCTGCGGAAGTCACCAAACTGGTCCATGGCAAAGACGGCCTAGAAAGCGCTAAAAGGCAAGAATATGATGATAATGTTGATCTCAGCTTCTATTTTCCATATTTTAAAGGGCACCTGTTATGCAAAAATCACTTTTAAAAGGGGTTTAAACACAGTTGTGTGGGAAGAGTCTCTGAATTTAAGCAGCTTCTAATGGTAAACATGTATTAATTGTATTTTTTATAATCAGACTTGATAGAAACAGTCTGCAGAAATGCTTTGATTGACATTCTCTCTTAGTACGTGTCATCAGAGCAGGAAAGCCCCGCCCACTAGTGACCATCTCTCCCTCATTAGCATAGGACGTTACTCTTGTTTTTGAATCTGCCACTATGCTGCCTCTGAAATCGCATACCTCCATACTATATAGTAAGTTAAAACAGCATGCGAGAAGTACTCGGACGACCTACTACCTCCGGCGAGTTTATGAACTGCTCATCTGATAGATACTACGCTATCCCATAATGCCACGTGAGATAATTCATGAATTGGAGTGAAGCGATGCAACTGATGGGTTGATCATTTGATAATAACAAATGGCGGACGTAGTTTGTCCTAATTCTATTCATACTACTCGCGTTCATACTATATAGTAGTGGTGTAACAGATCACAAATCTCATGGCTTGGCTTTTTTAGTCACGGATCAGACCATTTTTTTGGATCAACAAAATAGGGGAGGAGATAAATGTAACTTGCTTTTAATTCATTACAGGAACAGCACTGCAAGGCACTTTTGGTTTTAACAAATAGAATTTAGAACCTGTCATTTTATTACAAATAAAATTAAAATAATCAGCTGAATAAAAATAAATAGTAAAATATTCAGTTCTGTGAAAGATTCACTGTCACTACTGTTGCTGATGAGGCTAAATGTGGAAATCTAACATTATAATTTGTACAGCACATATTTATTTTGAGTCTCATTTTCAATAAATGATTCAGTTCTTCACTCATAAAACTTCATGTTTCATTGCTAGATGGATAATTTTTGAGGAATTATTCAGTGGCTTATTTTTGATGGCTGGTTGTCGCCACCTATTGGTTAAATAATGTAATTGCTGCCTACAACATTTATTTTTGAGCATTGTTAAATGCAAATGACAATGACTTTAATCTTTACCCTAAACATCAATGATTATATCTAAAACTATAAACTGTTATCGCAGTACTTCTGTTATTTGACTCTTTGTAACCTCATAACCAACTCAAAAGACTGAATCTCTTAGGATTAATAAACATATGTAAATCACCATCATTTATCATTTATGTTGCGTGGGTGTTGAGATCCCGATCTTTTACTGATTAATCAGGCAGCTTACTTTGAATGCATAAATGTAGGCTAAACAAGTAGTGACAGAAAACACCTTTAATAGCCTAAGAAACCCACCACATCCCAAATAACCCACCACAACTTCTTCCATCATCATTATATTTTACAGCAAAGCCTAAATGCTTTCATACATGTGATTTGAATGACGTGAGAGGCCATCTCTCTGCTATCGTTACACATTAAAACGTGTTCCGAACCATTGGTTGTGATCCGTATGAATCACGGATCAACGTTGATAGGTTACACCCCTACTATATAGAGCACACTTTTCTAACACCTTTTCGTGTAGTAAAATCTAATTAAAATATTGTACATGCGCTAGTAGTAGATGATGTATTTATATGTATCATGTCATTGCACAGCCCTAGTCCTGATTCAAAAAACATGAAATTCAATAAGGTGTGCCAATCTTTTAACATAAATATGTGTGTGTGAAGGTGCACGACAGCTCTGTATCACAGCAGTATTGAGGCTCTGGAGCAGATGAGTGACACTGAACTGCAGGAGATTTTCCGAGAGGCTTCGTTCCATGAGTTTTTCCTTGAACCGGGAACAACGGTTCTGGACGCCTGCAGACGAGCACGAGCCATTCCTGACGGACCCCGCGGGTGTGTGCGCTTGTGGAATGTTCCATTAAAAAAATATTAGATTCTGATGAGATATTTTGTTACATTGTAAATTTTTATTCTATTAGCACTAGTTCTGTTTAACAATTCATCTTCACATACAAAATAAAAGTTTGTATTTACATAATATATCGTTTATTATTAGAATTGTTTGTAAAATGCACAATAAAAAAGAAACGCTAAATCAAATCTGTATATGAAAAATGCTTGCTGGTTTAAAAAGATATTATGTTTATTATTAGTTATTAAAATGTAACAAAAAATTTTAAACATTTTAAATGCAAAATATTTTTCAATGTAAAAACTTGTATTTAAAACCATGTAAAATGTAATTATATTTAACAATATTTAAATGCTTTTATATTCAAAAATATAATCATTTGAATACATTTTATATAATTTATATATTAAATTTTATAAAATAAATATAATAAATAATGATTTTTTTTTTTTTATATATATATATATATACACACTGTTGAAGTCAGAATTATTAGCCCCCCTTTGAATTTTTTTTCTTTTTTAAATGTTTCCCAAATGATGTTTAACAGAGCAAGGAAATGTTCACAGTATGACTGATAATATTTTTTCTTCTGGACAAAGTTTTAATTGTTTTATTTCAGCTAGAATAAAAGCAGTTTTTAATTTTTTATCAACCATTTTAAGGTCAATATTATTAGCCCCTTTAAGCTAATGGTTTTTTTTCGATAGTCAACAGAACAAACCATCGTTATATAATAACTTGCCTAATTACCCTAACCTGCCAAACCTAGTTAAGCCTTTAAATGTCACTTTAAGCTGTATAGACGTGTCTTGAAGAATATCTAGTCTAATATTATTTACTGTCATCATGACAAAGATAAAATAAATCAGTTATTAGAGATGAGTTATTAAAACTATTATGATTAGAAATGTGTTGGAAAAAAAAAATCTCTCAGTTAAACAGAAACTGGGCGGAAAAAAAATAAACGGGGGCTAATAATTTTTAATAATTTATATATATATATATATATATATATATATATATATATATATATATATATATATATATATATATATATATAGTGTGTGTGTGTAAAGCAGTTTAATTTAAAAATATATAATTATTTTCTATATACTATAAAATAGAATAATTTATAACAATTAAAATATATCACAAAGTAGTTACGTCTTTGTGCATATGATTCTGTATATTATTATCATACGTTTTTTTCCCTCATATTTTTAGACACAAAGCCGGAAAATACCTGCACTTCATTTATTTTTTGCCCTAAATAATGAATTTATTGTTCTGTTGTGCGCAGCTATCAGATGATCAAAGACGGCGGTGTCTGGATAAACCATCAGAGGGCAGAAAACCCAGAGCAAGTGCTTATTGTTGGTCAACAAATCCTCTCAAACGGGCTCAGCCTGATCCGCGTCGGCAAGAGAAACTTCTACATCCTCAAGTGGCTCAGTTTATGATTTAACAACATCTGCACACAGAACAACACCCTCTCGATTCATCAAGTCATTAAAGTGAGGAGAAAAGTGTCCAGCAGAGGTCAGTGTTGGTCAGTTTCAGCTCGTCACAAGCTGCAGAAACGAGATGTCGAGCTCAATTGTGCTCTTGAGAAACCAACATACATGTGTGTGGAAGATTTCAAAGACGTGAGAACAGACTCAGCCTGTTTTATGTGCACAAATTACACGTTTTGATGTGTGGACGCGATTGTTTAATTGCACTGGAAAACTGTTCGGTTCTGTTCAGCTCTTTAATTAAAGCGTGTTATGTAAAAGTTTGGATTCGTTCCAGTGAAACTGACATGAAAATGGTGCAGAATTACATAATATTCATTAGAGATTAATGACATCTTTAGGAATTAAATTAAATTGACTAAAGTCATTTAATACATATAGACCATTTCTCAGTGCTGATGTCATTTTCCCATGAAAATTTCCTGTTTGTTGTTAAACTATTTCATAACTGTAACAAGAAATTCAATGATGACTTTACGTTAAAACACTCACCATGGGATTATTTATCAATATTTGGACGTATTTGGATTCTCGGAAACACAGGAAATAGGTTAGGACCATTGTTATTGTTTACATACCTGAAAATGGTCTATAGAAAGCATATTAAAGTGCCTTAAATTAAACGTAAATGGCAAACTATGGGAGAAATAACGTTCAGTCATCATTTTGCTTAACGAATGTATTCCAAAAATAACATTATTATTATTATATATAAATAATGTCATATAAAATGTATAATATTTTTAATGATTAGTGATTTGAAGTAACGAAGTATAAAGATTTTAAATGATTAGAATTAGCTGATTTATTTATTTACAAGTTATTATTACATATATAAAATGTTTCTGAACAAAAAATAATTATATGGAGGACAAAACAATTGCTGATGCTTGAAAATTCCTTTTCATCTTAAACCTGTTAATAATTTTAAGTATTTTTTCTAATTAAATTCTTATTACATTTTGAACAATGAATATAATGAAATACTGTGAATGATGAATATAAATAGTGTATAAATATTTATATAAATTCATTCAGCTTAGTCCCTTTATTCATCAGGGGTCGCCACAGCGGAATGAAGCGGCAACTATTCCAGCATATGTTTTACACAGCGAAACACCCATACACACTCATTCACACACACTCATACACTACAGCCAATTTAGGTAATCTAATATGAACCTATAGCGCATGTGTTTGGACTGTGGGGGAAGCCGGAGCACCCGGAGGAAACCCACGCCAACACGGGGAGAACATGCAAACTCCACACAGAAATGCCAACTGACCCAGCTAGGGCTTGAACCAGCGGCCTTCTTGCTGAGGTGACAATGCTAACCACTGAACCACCATGTCACCCATTCATATGAATATAAATAAATATATGTAACCATTTGTTTATTTATATATTCATCAATAGTTAATCTGTGAAACCATCAATAATCAAAAGGCCAAAATTTCATTATGTTACAGTCTTAAATCGAGGGTAAACACATCCAAGTGTTGACTGTAAATGAACCGCTGTCAAAGCGTATATCCTCTTCATGTGAAGTGATGCTCAGTTCTTGTCATTATGATTGTGAGGTTTAATCAAGAAACTGTTCCTGGAAATGTTTTTTGCCAATTACAGCTTCTCACTTCCAGGAACAATTTCAGCTGAGAGTCCAGCTCTGCTACTTCCACATTTCTGTCTTTGTGTCAAATCGGAACTTAATCTTGAGAAGCCAGAGGCTAACCAACACATTACAGGTAATGAAATCAAGCACTTTACAACATGTACTTTGTTTATTTACATTGCTGAATCACACTGCAGGTATTATGATTCATGATTCTTTTTAGAAGAATTAAAAATTCTCAAAATGTCCAATAAATAGTTTTTATTAAAGTATTTTAAACAATATTGAGAAAACAGCAGTATTTGGCTTAGGTTTTATTTAGCTTATTTACATATTTATTGCCTTAAAGTTTTGTTTGATCAATCGTTTAGGTATTAACTTGTTAAGTTTTTTATTTTAATTTTAAGTAATGATACTTTTAGTTTCGGTTTCGCGGTGATTTTTTATTTTATTTTTTTGCGTTTAAAATGTTACAAAATGCGAATGAACTCGATCTTTTAAATGATTCAGTTGAACCGAATCGCGCAGCATCTGTGAATCATTCGCCAAGAGATTTTTTTGTTGTTGACATGAATCATTGGGAAAGCTATCATTACAACTTTCTTTGAGGACATGTAGACCAAATAAATTAATTTTGTTTAATTATTATTATTTTAAATTCTCATTTAAATTGCTTTTTCTTTTTAAGCACAAGTACACTACGACTCGTTAAGATTTTATTAAGTTTTACTGTACTGTTTAATCAAGAAACGACTTGATTTATCTCGTTTCTTAATTTAACATTTTTGTTAGTCATTAGTTTGGCCAATGTTTTGAGCAGAAAAATTTATTAATTTCAAAATATTTATAACAGTAAGGATTAAGTAATTCTGTTTGCTTTGAATTCAGCATTTGCAAAAGGTTTGTTCTTTTATTGACCACAACTTGACGTTCAACTGATTCGTGATAGAATCATTTGTTTGAACCGAATCTTATAAATGATTGAGTCAAACTCTTGCTAGCGTCATTTGTGAATCACTCGCCTAAAAAAGCATTTGGGAAGTGACATAAGAGAGTGATGTGTAAAACATTTGACATACTTGTAACATGTTACAGCCAACAAATACGTTCAGTGAGTTTTAAACGGTGGTTTTCATATAAGACAAAAAAACGTAGGAAACACCAACTGATGTTTATTACCTTGTTTAATTAATAGCGAAAGCAGAAAACTGCATTTATTGCTGAACTTGCTTCACATGCTTTTAGTTTCGATTTCACAGTGAATTTTAAGCATTTGCGCAAGATCCTTTTTTTTTACAAGCCTGTTACAAAACAAGGCATTAAACGTCACCAGTGAACCGGATCTCTTAAACGATTCAACGGAACAGCAGAACGTCTGAATCACTCGCTTGCAGTGGAACTAGTTGGAAGTATTTGAAAGCATTTTAAGCACACACACGTACTAAAACATGGCTTAACAACAAAAAAGTCAATACTTTCAATACATCATATTATCACCAACATATTAGCTGAAGTGCGCGCCGCTTCAGGGGAAACTGCTGCATTGAGGTACAGTTTTATATTCGCACATTTGGACTTTCTCTTTAACAATTTAATTTCAGAATAGTATTATTTGCCAGTTCTAAATGGGGGAATCATATTAGCAGTTAATGACTATCAAAGTACAACACTGTTCACAGTCAAATAAATAGTGCTAATGTTGTTTTGAAGCCATACTTAAATGCGTTTTCAGACCCAATGTAGCGTGGTAAACAATATAGAGAAACCAACCAACTCAATACTTGCTACGAGTGAAATGAATCATTTCCCGAACCGAGTCACTAAACGAAGTGACTCACTCCGCGGAGGCTCGTCGAGGGTGTTTTGTTGATTTTCTGCTCTCTGATAGTGGGGGATGTGCTTTTAAAGAAGGCGGATCTCCTGTGCTCCAATCCCCTGCCGTCCCCTCGTCCTTTAAAGAGCTCTTTGTGTCAATCACGCGTTTTTTTCGCCCTCTTTCCCCCTTCATCGCCATATTGGGCGCCGAAAAGCCTCGCCTTGTTATTTCTCTTCCCCCTTTTTTTTTTTTACTACGCGTCTACGCCTCGCAGTTGACAGGAGTGGCCATCGCGAACGCTGCTTTTGTTTTGATGATCGTCTTGTCGATGTTTTTTTCGCTCATGCGGCCCGTCGTTGTGGATCGCGTTGGAGTAGCTCTGTAACAGCTGTGTTTTCGCCTCAAAAATGTCCAATGTTCGCTTGTCTAATGGCAGCCCGACGCTGGAGCGGATGGAGGCGCGACTGTCCGACCAGCCGAAGCCGTCGGCGTGTCGAAACCTGTTCGGCCCGGTGGATCATGAAGAGCTGAAGAAGGACTTCCAGCGGCAGCTCCGGGCGATGGAGGACGCGTCGGCGGACGCCTGGAACTTCGACTTTTCCACGCACACGCCGCGCGCCGACGGTAGATACCAGTGGGAAGCCCTGGATATTTGCTCGGTTCCCGGGTTCTACAGCCGATCGGAGCGGGGGAAGGGCTCCGATATTCACATCTGCTCCTCTGGGAATAATAACGACAATAATGTGGATGTTAACGGGAATCACGACTGTCGGGTAACCGAGCAAAGCGCGGAGACGCCCGAAACGCCCCGAGAGCCGAGGAAAAGAAGCTCCTGTCTCGGTATGTGCTTTGAATTTTGACCGTTGAAAACTGAAAAAATGACCGTTGAAATTTTAAATCGAATCGAAAACGGTTTATTTATAGCTACGTGGGTGTATATGATCTGCCTTATGGTCTATATATCGGAATGTGTTATTAGTTTTAAGCTTTTCAAACTTGCATAACAACTGCGTTTTATGTGTTTGTGAAGCAAAACGTTTAATTAATGCGATAAATCTACATGTGCTACTTTCAAAACCATAATGGCTGTATTTTAATTGGGTTGTTTTAACTTTTGTTAAGTCAAATATGGACAAGCTCAACTGTTGCGTTGTTTTTTCCAAGTAAATTTAAAGTACACTTTTAAACCCAAGCGTTGGGTTTGTGTATAGTTGACCTAATTGGGTTAAAACTATTTCAAGTATACAAAATATATATATTTATACACTTTTCATAGTTGTATTTTGTAGTGAAATGGGGTTTACTCTTAAAAACGATACTTTTGTTTAGCCATTTACATGTTTTGTTCCTTTTAACAAATGTTTGAAAATTAAGATGTTTTTATTATTATTATTATTATGACAGATTCATCGTGTCAAAGCAAACGCTCACACATCTGTGTGGATGAAGTGACCCGAACGCCCAGAAAACCCAAAAAATCCAGAAAACCATTGAGTCCGACACCCACATAAACACAATGAGGTAAGCACCACTTTTTATACTTCAATATTGTGTTATACTTCGTTTTCAATTAGTTTTTGATTCTATATTACTGGAAAACATGTAAAACTGTCTAAATAAGAAAGGATGTGTTATGTAAAATTTAAAAAATCACTACGCATTTTAACATTAATGTACCTTAACGTCAATTTAACGATTATATGAAGGTAAAACAGGCTTTTTCTCCGTAAGAGCCCAAAGAGTGTGAACGTGAAAGGGTTAAAATGGTGCGTTTACTACGAGAGCTCGAGTTTCCTTCAGAGTGAAAAACATTTTACACGTCAGCAGTGTTCACTATCGAGGGGCTTCACAGTGTCATTCACACCTCCACTCGACTACTATCATCTAAAACCGCGCATATATAATCACAAGTTGGCGCAAGTCGCCTTTAAGTGCAGGTTTGAGGTGTAAAACCGAACACCTGGAGTCTGATTGCAGGTCGTGTCCGTAAATCTGATGTAACTCCAGGTTGTTGTGAACTCAGTTTAGTCATGTGAGGAAATGTGCTGCCAAATCGATATGTCAGTGAGCAAATAACAGTCGGTCACGGCGCATTTATAAAGTCATAACATCAGTAATGAGGAGTGTTTTGCTTTGGTGGGACTCCAAATGTTTCGTGAGCTTATTTTTCCAGTGTTTTTGTTTCCTGCTGTAGTTTCATTCAGATTTTTTTAGGTGGGTTGTGCTGCTAGTTTGGTTTGTGGTGAAGTCGAGTCAGAAGTGAAGTTATCTGTAACTTTTCTTGCTGTTTGTTAACGTATTTATAGCAGTGTAAGATAAAAAGAAATACAATTGGAAAATAACAGACTGATCAAGTTTTGAAGCTATAATTAGGCCTAAATGTAAAGATTAATCGAGTGTTCTGCAACATTTCAGTTATTATATTTTAGATTGTCTTTATTTAATTCATTAAATGAAATGTATCCTTAAAACAAGCAACTTCAAGTTATGTTAAATACAATTTTCTGTATTTCTAGCATTTTAATTAAATGTATTATTCCATTTTAATTCGATAATGCTAAAAAGCACTTAAATGTGACAACAAATGTTTTTATATTGCTTTAATTTAATTTGTTATACATATAAATATATGCTTAACATGTGATTAGTGCAAGTTGAGGTGACTAAAGTCCAGGCAGCAAGATTTTTCTATTTAGTTTTGTGGAGTTTACTCATTTTAATTAGTTTTTACATTGGATTAAATATGAAATCGTGAAGGTATCATTTAATCATTACAAGTTGATTATTTAAGTGTGTTTATTAAAACAAATCCCATTATTTCAGACTTTGTATTAAAAAAAATGTCATCCTTTAATTTGTTGTGAATTATTATAGTTAAAGATAAACGTTTATATGCTACTTTTAAGTAAAACATACAAGAAAAAATAAAATTAAATATTTGTGAAAGTTTAATTTGGGCTAGTTGCCAAGGAATTACTTAACTTGAAATGAAAATACAGACAAAAGGAGTTGCACCTAAGAAAAACGAACCAAAAAAAAATGGCAACACACGCAACAAAAACCCACTATAAAGAAAACTATTAATATACTCTAAAATATGTCAATTTTACAGTAAAAACAAATGTCTGAGTAATGCTTAAATATACTAAAACATGACAACAAATGTTTTTATATTGCTTATACATGTAAATATATGCTTAACATTTGATTGGTGCAAGCTGAGATCACTAAAAAAGTTCATTTAATTTAACTAAAAACGTTTGGGCAGCAAGATTTTTGTATTTAGTTTTGTAGAGTTTACTCATTTTAATCTGTATTTACATTAGATTAAATATGAAATTGTGAAGTTATAAGTATTGGAGTTTGTTTAATTAAAAAATCCATTATTTCAGACCTTGTGTTCAAAAATATAATGTTCACTCTGTTGTGAATTATTATAGTTAACCAAGATAAACGTTTAAATAAAATAAAACATTTATAAAAGTTTAATTTGGGCTAGTTGCACTCAAAAAATGACTTGCTTGTTCAAACTACTTATTTTAAATGAGTTGAAACAACACAATTCTTAAGGGTTTTTGGGAGGACAACTTAATTTTTTTTTTATTTAATTTAAGT
Organism: Danio aesculapii; assembly: GCF_903798145.1. Lineage (NCBI taxonomy): Eukaryota > Metazoa > Chordata > Actinopteri > Cypriniformes > Danionidae > Danio > Danio aesculapii. The sequence continues at coordinate 34,857,202 of NC_079459.1, read as the reverse complement.
GGATTGAACTATTAAGTTAACTTCATATTGTCCCAAATCTATTAAGGAGTTTTGTAGAACTCAGCATTGTTAACAATGTGATAAGGAATAATTTAACTTTCTTTTGGTCTGTACTTTCATTTAAAGTGGAGTCGCACCTTTAAAGAAAACAAACCAAAAATATGGCAAAGCATGCAACAAACTCAAACTATAATGAAACTATTAACATACTCTGGAATCTGTCAATTTTACATTTAACAGCAAATGTCGAAGTAATCTTCTTCTATGTGATTGTTTCTTGCATTTAACACTTACAAATTATGCAGAACTGCACTGTATTTTGATGTCATGCATCAGACTAATTCTCTGTAATGTTTCCCGACAGGCCTGAAGATGTCGTCATTGTCGTCGCTTCGATGACCTCAGCGCCCGGTGGCTGATTTATTTTTTTTTCTATTTTTTTTTTGGGGCGCCTGAAAAAGCGAGCGGAGGGGGAAAAAATTAAACATATCAACTTTACGAGTGTGTTCAAGCACTGAATCAGAAACACTAAACTTTTGGCACTCAACAATAAAGCAACTGCCTCTGAAAGCAGTTAATGTAGCAGTGTGCAATTAGGTTGAATTTCCTTTTTTGCTCATATTTTGTTTTCTTACTACCTGTGTATATACATTGGTTCCTTTTTTTCGTATGTAGCACATAATTAGTATTATGTTGTAAAAAGGAAAGATAAAAAAAAAAAAGTATATCGTTTTATTTTTGGAGGTGTGATTTTGGTTTGACTTGAAGAGCCACCGTTGTTGCCGTGTGTAGATTATTTCCAAAATGCTGTTCATTATTGTTTGTCACATTTAATTGCATATTGGTTGTGTAGTAAATTCAGATTTGGTACACACACATACACATAAAAAACAAACAAAAAAAAAACCCCACCATTTTTGTTTTGTCTGTTTTATTTGTAAAAGCTCAAACTCTGAGGTCAAACCTTGTAGCATCGACCAGTATTAATATCAGGCACTTCCATGGAGCGTCTCGCGCCCTCTTAAATTATTTCTGTAAGAAGTTTTCTTGATCATTTGTAATTTTGTGTGATTTTATTATTTTTTTTTCTACTGAATATTTTCTGGTTTGACTCGATCACCCTTGATTTTTGCCTTTTTTTTTCTTTTTGGGTTTGTTTCATCACAGAAGTGGGTTGCGCCACCAATTTATATGCATCTAAAACACTCGACAAATCTGTGGTGAAACGTGATGCATAACTGTATTTATAAAGTAAATATTAATATTTGAGCGATTTTTACACTGCCTGTGTATTTGTGTAAAACTTTTGAGAAATGTACCTGTGTACATAACTTTGTAAAAACACTGAGAAGTTTAAAACTAACTTATTTATGTCAAGGTTTTTTCTTTTTGCAAATTAAAAAGGTTGTTTGTTTTTTTTGGTCAAAGTTTGAGTCATTTTTTTTTTGTAAATGTTTTTTGTAATATTTTAACAAATTGTAAGAGGTTGCAAACTGAGCCTGATTAAAATATTTGATACGTTGCTTCTTTTGTTGTGTGTGTGTGTGTGGTTATATGATGTTGCTGTCTATTAAAGGAGAATTTAGTCATTTCGACACACATCTGTCTTGTTGGAACGTTATACATGGTGTTTCTGCAGGTTTCACCAAGTTAAATTTAATACATTTTTAAGACCATTATGAATAAAATTTTAGACTCATAAAGGGCTAAACTCTAAGGAATTTTTCAAATAACCCAATTTTTATTTGCCCTATCAAAAAACTATTATAATAAAATAATTTAATAATAAAAATGTAAATATTTCTTAGCAAAATATTTAAAATATTGTGTAAAATCAAGCAAGCTCGACTTGTATCCATACACTTTTTTTTTTTCCCCCAACATAAACTTTCTTTTCTTTAAAATTACTACCCTTTTGTTATGTTCGGGATGAAAACATCTGCTGTAAAAATGCATCAGATTAATATTGTTTTAATATTTTAAAATCTGTTAATCACCCTCAGTCCTGGTCAAAACTCCCTCACAGACACACAGACGCACACTTTAATTTGCTGTTGTATTCATATAATCCAGAAACTAAGCTTTTTTTTTTTTTTTTTTGCACAGGCCTATTTAAAAGGTTAATGATGCCAGCTGATGAGCAATAGTAAAAATGACAAATTTTACCTCTTCCTTACAGGGAAAACCACCACCAATCAAAAATGCGATTATAGGGTGTCATGGTTTTGTAATAATAAAAAATGTCCTTATAATGGAAGTCAATGGGGCAAAAAAACAGCCACCAACAGTAAATGAGGAAGAAAAATATGAAAATTAATCAAAAACAATGCAAAGGCAATGTTGTTTCACATGTCCAAGACTGTGATAAAAGGTTTAAAAAAAAATCCAGTCCACAATTACTGTTTATACTGAAAATACATCATTTTGTGTCTGTTTCTTCCTCACTAAATCAGTGACACCATTTATGAATTTAGCAATTAAAGAGTTAAAAATCCTGCAATTTTCTAAGCAATTTAGATGTTTTGATCAAGACTGAGGTTGATTAACAGATTAATGCAATAAATAAATAAATAAAATTATCTGATGCATTTTTACAGCAGTTTAATTCAGTGGATGTTTTCATACCAAATCTAAAAGAGTAGTAAATTTGCCCAGAGTGTATTGTTGACTTAATAAAAAAATTCAAAGCATTTTCTCAAAATATTTGTCGAAATAAGATTAAAATCATTCTGCTAGTTGAAACACAGAGAGAGTTACGGCCAAATTAAGACACAAAATCACCCCAGAGTGGATGAAAACATCCCCAACAGTACATAACGGTTAAACTATAATAATCTAAATCTATGCACAACCATCTGTCCAGGTCAGTGTCCTCAATAGTAAATACATGGAGCACTCTTCAACAAATGTTATTGTGAGGAAAATAATTAAACTATTATGGTAAATACCTTAAATGACCTTTTTAAATAAAATGTTTATAATTTTATTGACATGGATTCTTGGTGATTGTATGGTTGTCGGCCAGATTGAGTAGCAATGCACGAACAAAGAAATAAAGACCTACAATACTATATTTCTGTAAATTTAAGACATTTTTAGATTAAGACCCCGCATATACCTGGTATACAATATATTCTGTGAAAAACTTTTAACATGGAATCTGTTCAAGATTTCATGCAAAATTAACAGACATCCAAAGCTAATAAATACAGAACTATAGTTGATTTATTTTAGCTGTAAAAATAGCATAAACAAGCTAAACTCTAAGCTGTTTTATACATTGCATGAGATTGCAAGAAAACTCAATATTTCAAAATGTACACAAACTCTGAAAAAGTCAAAAATTGAGAAGCTCAGAATCCAGGATATGGTTAGAGAAAGTGTCAATCTGCAAGATGTAAACTAGGAATTCTAAAGCAGTACAAGGAAAATGGTGAAACATTGGATTCTTAGTTTACATGTCAAAATTTGGACATTTTCTTTAGAATTCTGATGGGAAATAAAGTTAAAATTGAAGATGTATATCCAGAATTCGAAGCTAAACCTCAAGTGTCGTAAACTTGGAATTCAGAGGGGAAAAGTCAGTCTAAGATAAAAAGGTGCAAAATGAAAATTGTGAACAATTGAGTTCCTAGTTTACATGTCAAAATTTGGACGTTTTCCTTTGAATTCTGGGATTACATCTTGCAATTGTAACTTCATTTCCCATCAGAATTCTAAGCAAGACCTCAAAAGTGTCGTAAACTTGGAATTCAGAGGGGAAAAGTCAGTCTAAGAAAAAAAAAAGATGTAAACTAGGAACTCAATTGTTCACAATTTTCATATTACATTTTTGGACAATTTCTTTAGAATTCTGATGGGAAATAAAGCTACAATTGCAAGATGTAATCCCAGAATTCAAAGGTAAACATCAAAATTGGAATTTCAAGAAAAAAAAGACAGTCAAACTACGAAAAAAAAGCTATATAATAAAAATTGTGTGATGTAACCTCAAATCTAAGGAAAAAAAAAACTATTTCAGATGTTTATTTTTTTTTGAAAAACTCAAAAATGTTGTGTAAACTCTGAATTTCAAGGGACACTTCAAAGTAGGAATGTATTCAGGGTTAAGAAAAAAAAAGTCAAACTTGTAGATTTGGATTTTGTCCTCTGGGAATTCTGAGATGGAAACATAAAACAAAATGTACATTGAAAACATTAACTCAAAATTAACTCAAGAAAACACATTTAATCTTGGAATTACGATGGAAAAACTGAAAACAGTGAAGTGAAAACTTGAAAATTTGATGAGGGAACAAAATCTTCGAAGTAAAAAACAAAACAACAAGGAAAACAGAATAAAACTAAGAATGGAGAAATGAAAAACAGTGAGTGGGGGGACCGAAGCACCCGGAGGAAACCCGCGCCAACACAGGGAGAACATACAAACTCCACACAGAAATGCCAACTGGCCCAGCCGGAAATCGAACCAGCGGCCTTCTTGCCACAGTGCTAACCACTGAGACACCGTGTCGTCTCAAATATATTCCATCTCACCATTTTCTATTTTTGCAGTGGAATTCCAAGTTTTAATCATTTTTATTGCAATCCTCAGTTTACATCTAACAGTTTACTTTTTCCCCCATCAAATTAAAACCTCAAATACATGATAAATGCAAAACTTTAAAACACTTTACCACTAAAAAAAACTGCAGTAAAAAAAAAAAAAAAACTTTAAAGAATATCCTAAAAGTCCTAAAATAAAACTATTATCATCATCATCCTTACAGTGAGCAAAACAATCTGTCACTTAAGCAAGAAGCAGGCAAAACACATGATTTCACATTCTAGCACTGAGCGACTGAAGCACAGATGCAGCTAGTTTAGTCACACACACACACAGAAAGAGGGTGTGGTGAACAGCACAGGTGCTTCATTAAACCGCACATATTTTCAACATCATCTGAAGTGACAGTCGTGTGTACAAATGTCAGATTGTATCAGCATGACTCCTGCACATCCATGAAATATTAACACCATCAAGACTACATTTAGCTCATGAATCTACCATGTAATCAGATTTTTGATGACCTTAACCAAATCAAATTCAAATACGACGTGGAGCATTTCTGATTTTAGTCACATTTTGGAAGGACATATTTACGCTATACAGGGCTGTTTTGTTTGATTCTGACTGGCCGATTAGCATTCTAAGCTGTGCAGTTATTTTCAGATAAACACACAGCTAAAGTAGTTCCGGCAGGTTTTGAGTGCATCACAGCTCCATTTCACTACGCTGAAGAAATCATGATACTTTTATAATTCAACGGCCTGTAGTCAATTAGTCTACATGATATTATACAAAATAATATAATATAATAGGAGCAACATACAATACATTTAGCAAAGAATGATATTCTACTACAGGTCAGGTGACCTGTACACTTGAGAGAAAATGGATAGAAGCTTATTTGCGTAAAGGAAAAATAAAATAAATGTACTTGAGCAATTCTGAAATTATATCTCACAATCTTGAAGAAAATTTAATGTACAAGAAAGTAGAATTGTAGGAAATAAATCCAGAATTCAAATACAAAGAAAAAAAACAATATGTCAACTGGAAAATCCATAAAATTGTGCAAAAAAATAAATGAAAAATTGCGATATGTAAATTTAGATTACAGATATAAATTGAGGGAAAATTTGAAAACTCATTCACCCTCCAATTATAAAAAAAGTTAAATAACTAAATAAATAAATAAATAAATAAAATAATAATGCATTAAAAATGAATAATTTAAAAAATGAAAGTGTCATCTGAGCTTAGAATAACAAGAAGAAAAAATCTGAATATTGAGTAAAATAAAAAAAAATTCCTAAACAAAAAATAATAATTTCAAATCGCAATATTCAATATTGCAGGAAAAATGACATGTAATTATTAATGATGACATGTAAATGTAAAATTGAACCAATCATAAAAAAAATACAACTGTGAGATGAAACTATTATCATGAAGTATAAAATTACAAACCCTAGAAATAATAAAACATTTTTTAATTCAAAGTTCAGAGGAAAAACTGGAATGAGATCCATTTAAAAACATTTAATTCCACACACACAAACAAAAATGTGGGAGGTTAAAGGGCACCTATTTTACCCCTTTTACAAGATATTAGATAAGCCTTTGGTGTTTCCAGAATGTGTCTGTAAAGTTTCAGCTCAAAATACCCATCAGATCATTTATTATAGCCTCCACAATCTGCCTATACTGATGTCTGAATACAGTGGAGCTGTTTTTGTAGCCTGTGGCTTTAAATGTAAATGAGCTGCTTCTCCTCGCCCACCGCTCCCACGTGCATGTGTGCTTCTCCTGCATTACATCAAATAAACAGCAGTCAGTGATAGAGACGGACTCAGATGAAGTTGAAATACAGCTCATTAGTCAAAAATACCAAGGAAGTTTATTTGATGTATTTGTGGTGTTTATTCAAGCCTTTCTGCAGTACACACACACACACACACACACACACACACACTAGCATTTACTGACACCATGTGCAAGTGGTGATTATAGCATGTTTGTAATAAAGACAGTAAAGTCACTAATTCTTAACCGCTGTTTTAAAAACTTTTAAACTTATAAAACAAAAATCACAGAGAGCTGAGAACATATTTTAATCCCAGTTTCTTTTCATCGAAAAAAAAAAAAGTTCTGTGGACATGTGTATACATGTTAATATACAAACATGGCACCTGTCAATCAATTCTGTGGGTGGGGAAAACCCCACTCCTATATCTTGTTGCAGTGAGCCTCAGAATCACTGGGATTTGGATCCTAATTTAACGTCAGGAAATTTTAAAGGGCATCTATGATGAAAATCATCTTTTGTAAGCTGTTTGGACAGAACTGTGTGTAGTATAGTGTGTCCACGGTCATATTGGAGTGATAGAAACTCAACAAGTCTCTTTTATTAAATTTCCTGATGTTAAAATAGGATCCAAATCCCTCATTTTGAGGCCGACCGCAACATGACGTAGGAGTACGGTTTTCCCCGCCCACTGAATTGATTGACAGCTGCGTATTTATGTCTCCGTAGTAACACGTATAATCATATCAACAAGACAGGACGTTCACAAAGCAACAGAGAATAAAAGATCTGTTCAGCTCTCTGTGATCATCAGTCATCATCAAATGTGATCAAGAACGAGTTTTACAAGTTTAAAATGTTTTAAAACAGTGCATGTTAATGAATTACAGCAATTTTACCAGCTTTACTTCATCACTACAGCCACGTGACAGAACAATTTTAAAAGAAGACACTTCAATCTCGGCTTGTGGACGTTAAATCAGGTTTATTTTGTACAATAAAATAACGGATATCCATACAGCAGTGGAGATTAACGTGTATCCTGTCACATTTGCCATGCAAAAAACAGTGCAAAGTGAAACGCGCACTGTGCTTGTGTGTGTCCGCTGTGTGTGTATGAACTTAACAACATTGTGTTTGACTCATCGTTGCAGAAAGGCTTGAATGAACTCCACAACCAATCCATCAAATAATCATTGGTAGAAGTTCCTACTGTAGTATTTCTCACAAACGTTACGTGAGATCTGCTTTCTTCATGTCTGTCACTGTGCTGTTTATCTGACACAGTTGATGTGGAGATTGAGGCACACTCTGACAGGCACGTGGGATCGGTGGGCGGGCAGAACTAACATTAAAGGCACAGGCAACAAAAACAGCAACATATTGTTCAGAGCAGAAATTTCCAATCTTCTGAAAATACATCTGATGGGTGTTTTGAGCTGAAACTTTACAGACACATTCTGGAGACACAAAAGACTTATCTTACATCTTGAAAAAGGGGTAAAATAGCTGCCCTTTAAAAATGAGACTTGTGTTTCTATCACTCAGATATGACTGTGGACACACTATAATACACACAGTTCTGTCCAAACAGCTTACTAAAGATGATTTTCATCATAGGAGCCCTTTAATTCATAATTCAGAGATCGGAGAAAGTCTGTGACTGTAGGAAACTGAAACTGTGAGAAATAAAACATAAGTGAGATACTCTATAAACTCAAAACTTTAATCTTCTCTACAAAAATGAATAAACGTATCTTTACATTATGCCAATAATAATAAAAACACTCTTCACACCCTAATTACCACATACAAACCACCAAATCAAATGAACATCCAAGACCAACACAATCAGCCATTTAAAAACAACAAAGCAAACATGGATTAAACACACATAATAATAACAGGAAAACACCTGTGCATGCGTGCGTGCTCGGAGTTCTGCAGGTGTGTGTCTTTAGCCCGCATTGCATTATAAGAGGAGAAACGCTGCTCTGTTGTGTCTGAAATCCTACAAACATAGGCTACTCCTGACACTACGAGTGGAGCAGAAAAACACTGCAGGGCCGCTCAAATGTGTCTAATGGGCAAATCGTAAATTTCCTCTTCATTGTTCCATGGAAAGACAGGAACCGCAGGGAGTCTTGGTTCAGAAAGAGCCAACATAAAACCACCGAGTTCGGTTTCAGTGCTTCCAGAGGACAACGTTATGAACCAAAACGCTTAATAATAAATGCAGAGGAGGGAGAAAACAATGGCTGATCACTTAATGAGACGTCATCTTATTGTGTGTATAATTAAAGGAAACATTACATTTGCAAACTCATGTTCTTGCCTTTTTTCACATTATTCTTAGTAGTCAAATAGCGCAATAGCGTCCAACATAAATGTTCAAACTAAATATATTTGTACATACTGTGTATATAAAATATGTATGACTATATTGTATAAAATATTTGATTATATATTTATATACAGTTGAAGTCAGAATTATTAGCCCCCGTTTATTTTTTTCCCCAATTTCTGTTTAACGGAGAGATTTTCTCAACACATTTCTAATCATAATAGTTTTAATAACTCATTTCTAATAACTGATTTATCTTTGTCATGATGACAGTAAATAATATTAGACTAGATATTCTTCAAGACACTTCTATACAGCTTAAAGTGACATTTAAAGGCTTAACTAGGTTAATTAGGTTAACTGGGCAGGTTATGGTAAATAGGCAAGTTATTGTATAATAGTGGTTTGTTCTGGAGACTATCAAAAAAAAATATATAGCTTAAAGGGGCTAATAATATTGACCTTAAAATGGTTCATAAAAAATTTAAAACTGCTTTTATTCAAGCAGAAATTAAACAAATAAGACTTTCTCCAGAAGAAAAAATATTATCAGACATACTGTGGAAATTTCCTTGCTCTGTTGAACATAATTTGGGAAATATTAATAAAAGAAAAAGAAATTCATGCGAATAATTCCGACTTCAACTGTATATATATATATATATATATATATATATATATATATATATATATATATATATATATATATATATATATATTCATGTGGATTCATGTGGGTGAACAAGCTTTCAAGCCCATCCTCACAATCTGCAGGAAATACTCAGGTATATTATCTGATTTCCTATTAAAGCCCTTTGTGTCTGACATGTTAAAGCACAGGAAACACCAGACATTAACCTTCAGTCTCAGCTCATTCCACCATCAGCCCCTTTGGCCATGAAGAAAAATACATCTCATAGTTTAGAGAAATGATGCACTACATTCGACTTTCATGTAACTTTCAAACGACAAATTATTTGCAGTTGAAGGCAAAATTATTAGCCCTATTATGAAATGAATTAATTATTTCCTTGTTGCTTTTTAAAAAAAGAGAATTTTTTAAACATTTTCCCAGTGATGGGTTGCAGCTGGAAGGGCATCCGCTGCGTAAAACAAATACTGGATAAGTTGGCGGTTCATTCCGCTGTGTCGACCCCAGATTAATAAAGGGACTAAGCCGAAAAGAAAATGAATGAATTTTTTAAACATAACATGTTTAACTGATACCAATAACAGCTTCGATTTGGAGGCTGATAGCGGAAATAACTTGCCCCATTAACCTAGTTATACCTTTAAATTGCACTTTAAGCTAAATAACAACCATCTTGCACAATAACTAGTAAAATATTATGTACTATCATCATGGCAAGTACAAAAAGAAAGTTTAAGTTTTAACCGATATGAAATTTATAACTGATACCGATAACTCTTTAGATTTGGAGGTTGATAGCTGATATAAGTTGCCTCATTAACCTAGTTATCCCTTTAAATTGCAGTTTAAGTTAAATACGAATATCTCGCAAAATATCTAGTAAAATATGATGTGCTGTCACCTTGGCAAGGACAAAAGAAAGTTTAGGTTTTAACCGATATGAAATTTTTAAATGATATCGATAACTCTTTAGATTTAGAGGCCGATAGCAGATATAACTTGCCTAGTTTACCTAATTAAGCCTTTAGATTGCACTTTAGGCAATATACTAATATCTTGCAAAATATTATGTCCTATCATCATGGCAAGGACAAAAGAAAATTTAGGTTTTAACCGATATGAAATTTTTAAATGATACCGATAACTCTTTAGATTTGGAGGCTGATAGCAGATATAACTTGCCTAGTTTACCTAATTAAGCCTTTATATTGCACTTTAAGCAATATATTAATATCTTGCAAAATAACTAGTAAAATATTATGTACTGTCATCATGGCAAGGACAAAACAAAGGTTTAACCGATATGAAATGTTTAACCGATACCGATAACTTTTTAGATTGAGGTTGATAGCTGATATAGGTAAAAAATATAAATACATATATTTTCAAAATTTTCTGTATGATCGCAAAAACACAAGGCAAACATATACAGTGAAAATCTGGTTTTCAGAAACTGAAACTACTGCATGGCAAAAAAATAAAACAAACAAGTCACTGAACATTAACCAAAAATATAATACCAGTAAAATAATAATTTAAAAAAAGTGTCAGCAAGAAGTGGTTTAATCATCAGAAATTAGCAGTTTAAAAATATTGGCTCAGTTCATTAGGCAATTTATTTATCCGACCGATAACTTTAAAAAAAAAATTATCGGCCGATATTGATATAGCTGCCTATATATTATGCATCCCTAATAACTCCTTTCTTTTGTTCTTGCCATAATGACAGTATATAATATTTTACTAGTTATTTTGCAAGATATTTAGCTTAAAGTGCAATTTCAAGGGTTAATTAGGTTAACTATAGGCAAGTCATTGGACAAAAGTAGTTTGTTCTGTAAAAAAAATAAATAAAGGAGGCTAACAGTATTGATCTTAAAAATTATGTAATATATCGGCAGCCAAATCAATATGGGCCATCATTTAATGTTATTGTTATCAGTTGGATAACTAAACTAGGCCAATATCTTTTAAGGAAACAAATTATTTCTGCTGGCTGAACCACTTCACATGCTTGATGCCACTTTTTTATTTTACTTGTATTTGATTTTGATTAATGTTTGGTTGATAATTAATTGATTGCCACGCAATAGAATTTAATTATATACTAAAAGTTGGCCATATTACAGAAAATTGGATTGATAAAGTTCAGAGATCAGTTCAAACACTGTAGGTTCAAGGTGTCTGTTTGCCTTTTGTTTTGCAATTAAAAATTACACAAAAAATAAATAAATAAATAAATAAATTAAAAAAAAAAAATTTATATATATATATAGGCTAACATATAGGCTAACAAATTACCGGTCATCAATCCCAGTTGTAAAATCAACAAAGAATAACTTGACTTCTAGTTGATTATTTGTAAAAGTGTCAGAAGGTTGATTTTTCTGATGAATCATCTGATGATCTGCATCTCAATCATCACAAATACTGCAGAAGACCTACTGGAACCAGCATGGACCCAAGATGCTCAAAGAAATCAGTCAAGTTTGGTGAAGGAAAAATCATGGTTTGGGGTTACATTCTGTATGGGGGTGTGCAAAATATCTGCAGAGAGGATGATCAACATCAACAGCCTGAGGTATCAAGACATTTGTGCTGCCCATTACATTACAAACCACAGGAGAGGGCAAATTCTTCAGCAGGATAGCGCTCCTTCTCATACTTCAGCTGTCACATCAAAGCTCCTGAAAGCAATAAGGTCAAGCTGCTCCAGGATTGGCCAGCCCAGTCACCAGACATGAACATTATTGAGCATGTCTGGGGTAAGATGGAGGAGGAGGCATTGAAGGTGAATCCAAAGAATCTTGATGAACTCTGGGAGTCCAGCAAGAAGGTTTTCTTTGCCATTCCAGATGACTTTATTAATCAGTGATTTGAGTCCTGTCAGAGATGTATGGATGCAGTCCTCCAAGCTCATGATGGAGTCAGACACAATATTCATTCTGTTTCCACTGCAGCATGAGCACATATTCTATACTGGACATTATTGAAGGTTCAGTGAGCAGACTTTAGTCTAAGCAAAGTCAGACCTTACTGTCTTAATTAAATAATTCAAAATCAAGGCATGATCATACTTTATTTGGGTAAAATAGGTGTAATCTACAGGCCTTTGCCTTTCATATAAGTCACTTAAGATACCAAATGATCAACTAGAAGTCAAGTTGTTATTTGTTGTTCATAAAACTTGGATAGGAGACAAGACTTTTGTCAGGTAGTGTACATCAAATCTACAAAAAAAACCTTATTGGTTCATCCTTAATAAAAAAGCTGCTTTTATTCCAGCCAAACAAAAAAATAAGAAACTCTTCAAAAGATAAATAAATAAAATAGGAGATACACTGAAAAACTTTCCTTCCTCTGTTAAAAAGCACTTGGGAAACATTCGAAATATAACTAAAATTGAATCATTTTGACTTCAACTGTATGGTCTAATGATGTCTTGTTAGATCTGAGAATAACAACACACATACAATCTATCAATCTTGTGACTTTTTACTTGAACTAATGCAACGCAAATTGCATGTCTCTCATGCTCCTTCCTGTAAACAAGGGCTTTGCAGTTCATTGAAATCTCTGAGCTTCCTCGTTTGGTTTCCTCCTTCGACCACAGCGCACGTCATCAGATAAAATTCTCAATAAATGCGACTTACCTCAGGCAGCTGGTGGAGCTGGGCAGATGTGAACAGGATTCAAGCTGAACAGATGCACGAAAGTCACGTCTTCATTTGAGATGCTAAACTGTCGTTGATCTGATGATTTGAGGAAGTAATGAGGTAAAGACTGTGGCTGAAAAATACAGACAAAAAAGACATGCTGAGGATTTACAAAGGTGGCGTTCATGACATTGAGTATCCTGCAGAAAGAAAAAACAGTATTTAAAAAGAGAAGTAAATAAAAGTAGAATAAGAGAACTTCAACAACTAAAAATAAAATAAGAATAAATACAAAGTTTACCTTCTCTAGTTATGTCTGTATTAATATCTACATAAATACACTCACCGGCCACTTTATTAGGTACAACTGCTTGTTAATGCAAGTTTCTAATCAGCCAATCACATGGCAGCAACTCAATGTAAATAGGCATGTAGACATGGTCAAGACGATCTGCTGCAGTTCAAACAGAGCATAAGAATGAGGAAGAAAAAGGATTTAAGTGACTTTGAACGTGGCATGGTTCTTGGTGCCAGACAGGCTGTCTGAGTATTTCAGAAACTGCTGATCTACTGGGATTTTCACGCACAACCATCTCTAGGGTTTACAGAGAAAGGTCTGAAAAAGAGAAAATATCCAGTGAGTGGCAGTTCTGTGGGCTCAAATGCCTTGTTGATGCCAGACGTCAGAGGAGAATGGCCAGACTGGTTCCAACCTTGTTCCAACCGAAATCTGCAGAAGAGCATCTCTGAACACACAACACGTCCAACCTTGAGGCAGATGGGCTACAGCAGCAGAAGACCACACCGGGTGCCACTCCTGTCAGCTAAGAACAGGAAACTGAGGCTACAATTCACACAGTCTCACCAAAACTGGACAATAGAAGATTGGAGAAATGTTGCCTGGTCTGATGAGTCTCCATTTCTGCTGTCACATTCGGATGGTCGGGTCAGAATTTGGCGTCAACAACGTGAAAGCATGGATCTATCCTGCCTTGTATCAACGGTTTAGGCTGGTGTAATGGTGTGGGGGATATTTTCTTGGCACACTTTGGGCCCATTAGTACCAACTGAGCATCGCGTCAATGCCACAGCCTACCTGAGTATTGTTGTCCATCGCTTTATGACCACAGTGTACCCATCTTCTGTTGACTACTTCCAGCAGGACAACGCACCATGTCATAAAGCAGGAATCATCTCAGACTGGTTTCTTGAACATGACAATGAGTTCACTGTACTTAAATGGTCTCCACAGTCCCCAGAGCTCAATCCAATAGAGCACCTTTGGGATGTGGTGGAACAGGAGATTGGCATCATGGATGTGCAGCCGACAAATCTGCGCGATGCTATCATGTCAACATGGAGCAAAATCTCTGAGAAATATTTCCAGTACCTTGTTGAATCTATCCCACGAAGGATTAAGACAGTTCTGAAGGCAAGGTGTACCTAATAAAGTGGCCGGTGAGTGTATATACGTTTGTGACAGAAAGAAAAAAAACATTATTTAAAAAGAAAAGTAAATAAAAAGCAAAAAAACAAAAGATGAGTAAAAAAACAAATTAAAATTTGTTGTGACATTTTATACTTAGTAGTGGATCAAAAGTATATACTTACATGGTACCAGAAACCTTTTTATAAATTCATTTACAGCAATTTTGGGATCTGAAAATAAACTTTTGGAAATGGGTTTCAAAGTGCAAGTATTTCAAAGTGATCAACATTACTAACCAAAACAAAAAATAAATAAATAATAATAATAATAATAAATACATAGTTTCTTTTCTCTAGTTATGTCTGTATTAATATCTACAGGAATATATAGACAAATAAGTCATGTTGGAGACTTTTAAAAAGTGGCATTCGTGACATTAAGTGTCCTGCAGAAATAAAAAAAACATTATTTAAAAAGAGAAGTAAATGAGAAGTAGAATAAGATCATAACAGAATACACTAGAATAAGCTTCAATCACCCGGTATAATAAATGTAATAAAATGAGTAAAAAACTAAATACATTTGTGACGTTTTATTCTTATTATTAGCGTATGAAGGTATATACTGACATGGTAGGCTACCAGAAACTTTATGTATTCATTTAGAGCAATTTGGGAAATAAACTTTCGAAAATTGGTTTCAAAGAGCAAGTTTTTCAAAGTGATCATCATTGCTAATCCAAATTAAAGCCATAAACTTCAATTAAAAATGAAATAATAATAATAAATACATAGTTTTCATTCTCGAGTTATGTCTGTAATGATATATATATATATATATACGAATATAGCCTATACTAGATGATTTTGCTAAGCTAACGCAATACAACCAGAAAAGGCACTAACAAAGCATTTTTTTTAAAGTACCATAGTATACTTTGATTTACACCACATACAAACGTAAACCAACACATTCTCACCTGTGCAAGGTTATCCGAGTTCTTCAGGACTGTAAGTTTGATTGTCATTGAGTAAAAGGATGTGATGTGTTACGTCATCTTGAGAAACTCGAATTGTTTTTGTTTTCTAGTGATCCAAGATGGCGGATGTGTTTAAAAAGTTGAAAACAAATTCTTTAGATTTGTGTGCAGTTTCTTAGTAACAAATAATGTATTTTAAACTAAGATTGTGCAATGGGATGGCTCATTTAACGATGCAAAACAGCGACTGATACGTCATTACCCACGCCATGGCTCATTCCGGTGTGGATTTACTGGCCTGATACACCTTGATATATTGCTCTTTTATCAACCGGGCTCACCTGCAGCCAGTCTGAGATTTTCATCAGACCGAATCACGGAGGTAGAGCCCGACACACACACACACACACACACACACACACACACACACACCGGCCGCTTTGAACGGCCTTCATGAACACGCCGCGCTTTTCTGCTAATCTTCTCAGCTATGCGTGAGGGCGCGTGCCTGACCCACCTGCGCGCGGCCGCGGCCCGTCAAAACCTCATTACCGCAAGATGACACTTTAATGAGGAGTTTTTATTGGACATTCCGAAGCAGATATTAGTATGAGTACGACTAGTTCAGTTCAGACAGTTCGTGCAATATCTACAGCGCCTATATCTACATACGATAATATAAAATATGTTGCTAAAATAAAGGGTTTAGCATATAATTTTGCTAATATGTGTTTTTTATTTAGTTATATATGATTTATATATATATATATATATATATATATATATATATATATATATATATATATATATATATATATATATATGGTTTAAGTATATTGGTGTATAATTGTTTTAATGTAATAAAATTAATAGCAACGTAAAATAAAAAAATATTAGAAATGAATACACAAACTAAGGCATTTTCTAACTATTCTCTATCTATCTATCTATCTATCTATCTATCTATCTATCTATCTATCTATCTGTCTGTCTGTCTGTCTGTCTGTCTGTCTGTCTGTCTGTCTGTCTGTCTGTCTGTCTGTCTGTCTGTCTGTCTGTCTGTCTGTCTATCTATCTATCTATCTGTCTCTCTATCTATCTATCTATCTATCTATCTATCTATCTATCTATCTATCTATCTATCTATCTATCTATCTATCTATCTATCTATCTATCTATCTATCTATCTATCTATCTATCTATCTGTCTGTCTGTCTCTCTGTCTATCTACCTCCATCTATCTATCCATCTACCTCCATCTATCTATCTATCTATCTATCTATCTATCTATCTATCTATCTATCTATCTATCTATCTATCTATCTGTCTGTCTGTCTGTCTGTCTGTCTGTCTGTCTGTCTGTCTGTCTGTCTGTCTGTCTGTCTGTCTGTCTGTCTGTCTGTCTGTCTGTTTGTCTGTCTGTCTATCTATCTATCTATCTATCTGTCTGTCTGTCTGTCTGTCTGTCTGTCTGTCTGTCTGTCTGTCTGTCTGTCTGTCTGTCTGTCTGTCTATCTATTTATCTATCTATCCTCTACATAATTCTCGTTAAATGTTGTAATGCTTCTATATTACAAAATCAATATATTATTATATTATATTTTATGCATTATTTACTACATATGATGTGTACATTTTACATATATTTGATGCTATAAATACAATAAAAAATAAGTTATAGAATTATTTACCTATATAATATTAAATCTATATTTTAATACTCATTAATTACGTCTATCTGGTATGCAAATTAAACTATTTATAAACTTTATAATACAGTTTTTCATATCAGAAACCAATGTTCATGTGACTTTAAATAAGAAAGGACATGTGAGCTGAGCAGCTCTGGTTGTTCAGGACTTTACTGTATATCATGTCCTTCAAAGCTGATGATGGGGATGCTCATAGAGATTTAAAGGGCTTTAACAACAGCAGTAACAGCTGTTCTTCTGCCCTGTGTGTGTGTGTGTGTGTGTGTGTGTGTGTGTGTGTGTGTGTGTGTGTCGTGTCTCTGTCCCTCTTTCTCTCTCTCCCTCTCTTTCTGTGTGTGTGTGTCCTGACCCGTGACGTGGCTCTTCAACAGCTGTGTGTGTCCTCATGTCTGTGATTCTCCTGGATGGTCAAACCAGCAGCAGCAGTGAAGTGTTTCCAGCACACAAACACTCCTCACCAGTGCAGACGTTGGCTGTGTGTGTGCGCATGTTTGTGTTTATGTGCATATGTTAGTGTGCGTGTGTATTATTGTGCGCATGTGTGTCTGTGTATTTCTGAGCATATGTGTGCATGTGTGTGGACAGACAGGCGGGTCACTGCCGCTTAGTCAAACACACACCAGCCGCCGCTGCAACTGTTTTCTGCTATTTGTAGCACAGAAGAGGCGCAGCTGCACTCGTCTCTCGGCCCACACCTGTTCACAGCAATATCCACTTTCATTATTTCTCTGCTCTGCGGCCACAGGTGCGCAGTAATGGACACACGGCACAGCCTTTCAACAGGTCACACACACAGACACACGCTGTCCAGGAGGAGCTTTATAGTCAACTTCTGTTTGAGTAATCAGCCTGACATTGTACAGATCAGCGCTCTGATTATACACTACCTCATAAAAGTCTTGTCGTGGATCTCAGTTGTAAGAGCAGCAAATAATAACTTGACTTCTAGTTGATCATTTGGAAATGTGTCAGAAGGTTGATTTTTCTGAGGAATCATCTGTTGAGCTGCGTCCCAATCATCACAAATACTGCAGAAGACCTACTGGAACCAGCATGGACCAAAGATTCTCATCGAAATCAGTCAAGTTTGGTGAAGGAAAAATCATGGTTTGGGGTTGCATTCAGTATGGGGGCGTGTAAGAGATCTGCAGAGTGGATGGCAACATCAACAGCCTGAGGTATCAAGACATTTGTGCTGCCCATTACATTACAAACCACAGGAGAGGGTGAATTCTCCAGCAAGATAGCGCTCCTTCTCATACTTCAGCCTCCACATCAAAGCTCCTGAAAGCAAAGAAGGTGCTCCAGGATTGGCCAGCCCAGTCACCAGACATGAACATTATTAAGCATGTCTGGGGTAAGATAAAGGAGGCATTGAAGATGAACACAAAGAATCTTGATGAACTCTGGGAGTCCTGCAAGAAGGCTTTCTTTGCCATTCCAGATGACTTTATTAATCAGTGATTTGAGTCATTCAGAGATGTATGGATGCAGTCCTCCAAGCTCATGATGGAGTCAGACACAATATTCATTCTGTTTCCACTGCAGCATGACCACATATTCTATACTGGACATTATTGAAGGTTCAGAGACTTTCGTCTAAGCAGAGTCAGACCTTACTGTCCTAATGAAATCATTCAAAATCAAGGCCTGATCATATTTTATTGTGGTCAAATAAGCGTAATCTAGAGGTCTTTGCCTTTCATATAAGACACTTCTGATATCCAATGATCAACTAGAAGTCAAGTTATTATTTGTTGCTCCTAAAACTTAGATAGGAGACAAGACTTTTGTCAGGTAGTGTACAGTTGAAGTCAAAATTATTCGCCCAAATATTTTCCAAATGATGTTTAACAGATTCAGGAATTTTTCACAGTATTTCCTATAATATTTTTTCTTCTGAAGAAAGTCTTATTTGTTCTATTTCGATTTTTTTTTTAAATTCTTATAAAACCCATGTTGAGGTCAATATTATTATCCCCCTTTAGCAATATTTGTGCTGGATTGTCTACAGAACAAACCACTGTTATACAATGATTCGCCTAGTTAATTAAACATTTAAATAGCACTTTAAACAAATCCACTTCTAAATTGAGATTTTTGGACTATTATATCAGGCTTTACGGGGTTAATAATAGAGAAAGACTGAAATGTTTTCAGCCTTGAGAGGTTTAAAGCGATCAATCATCACCTGAGTGCTTATGTTCAACTTTGACCCTCGCAGACACAGATGTGTGTTTGAATCTCTAATGCTTTTCCTTCAAACACACACACACACACACACACACATGGAGGCTCTATAAAGGCTGACACTGACTACGTTTACATGGACATCAGTAATCAAATTACTTGCCTTAATCTGAATAACACAAGATGGCATAGTGGCTCAGTCGTTAGCACTGTCGCTTTACAGCAAGAAGGTCACTGGTTTGAGTCCCGGCTGGTCCAGTTGTCATTTCTGTGTGGAGTTTGCATGTTCTCCCCATGTTGGCGTGGGTTTCCTCTGGGTGCTCCGGTTTTATATCTTTTTCGATTTCTCCAGCTCGTCTGAACACGTTTCAGGCTCCAAACTATAATCATTAACACATGATGTGTGAATCAGGTGTTTTCATACACACACACGGCCGAAATGCAACACGATATTCTTAAATGCATGTTTTATTTACACCACAGTCTTCTGGAGCGAATGTTTACAACAGATCACAGTTTATCAGTCCATCAAACCATCAGCACTACATGGACATAAATAAGGCATCACTACAATATTTACATTGCTTTCTGCTTTATAAAACTGTACAGTCAGTGTCAGCAGCAGGAGTACAGCCCATATTTACAGGTACAGGACAAAAATAAGAGTTTATTCAGCCGAAACATTCACTTTCTTTCTGGTTTTTGTGAAACTGTTTTACACAAAATAAATAAAAATCTGTACAATAAACAAGTGGAGTACAATGTACTGTATTATTATGAAGAAATTATTTACTTTCCTTAAGCTTTTCAGTGCATTACGTTGTGATTTAGGGTTATTAAAACTGTTGTTATGGCAGAAAATGACTAGTAAATGATTTATCATTATATTATCAGTAAATTCAGAGTGTAAAGTTTGAAATATATTTGCATATATTTGTGTGAGACTGCATATAATCAAATATATTTTTTCATAAATAATAAACCTTTATGAATGTCATACAAATTGTTTTATATATTTACATTTACATTTAGTCATTTAGCAGACGCTTTTATCCAAAGCGACTTACAAATGAGGACAAGGAAGCAATTTACACAACTATAAGAGCAGCCGTGAACAAGTGCTATAGACAAGTTTCAGGTGTGTAAAGTCTAAGAAGCAAAGCATTAGAATTTTTTATTTATTTATTTATTTAGTTATTTATTAAGAGAGAGTACAGTTAGTGGTATAGCCAGAGAGGCAGTTACAGATTAGGAAGGAAAGTGGAGACTAAATAATTGAGTTTTTAGTGGTTTCTTGAAGACAGCAAGTGACTCTGCTGTTCTGATGTAGTTAGGGAGTTCATTCCACCAACTGGGCAGATTGAATGTGAGAGTTCAGGAAAGTGATTTCTTCCCTCTTAGGGATGGAACAACGAGGCGACGTTCATTCACAGAACGCAAGTTTCTGGAGGGCACATACATCTGCAGAAGCGAGAGCAGATAAGAAGGAGCAAAGCCAGAGGTCGCTTTGTAAGCAAACATCAGAGCTTTGAATTTGATGCGAGCAGCAACTGGCAGCCAGTGCAAACGGGTGAGTAGCGGAGTGATGTGCTCTTTTGGGTTCATCAAAGACCACTCGTGCTGCAGCGTTCTGAAGCAGCTGAAGAGGTTTGATAGAGTTAGCTGGAAGCCCGGCTAGTAGAGAGATCCAATAATCCAGTTTGGAGAGAACAAGAGCTTGAACAATAAGTTGAGCTGCATGTTCAGATAGGAAGGGTCGGACCTTTCTGATGTTATAGAGTGCGAATCTGCAAGATCGAGCAGTTCTAAAAATGTGGTCAGAGAAGTTTAGTTGGTCATCAATCGTTAATATATATAGGTTATATATTAATTGTTACTCATAAATAAAAATGTAATGTTATGTAAATAATATTTGTTTGTTTATATAATCATTTGTGGGGTGGGAGTGGGCTTAATATTAATTATTGATCAAGGATGCATTAAATTGATCAAAAGTGATAGTAAAGTTATATATTATCATCAATAGATATTTTCCGCCCCATAAATTCTATTTCAATTATTAATTTTGCTTTGGATTAGTCTCTATTTCAGAGGTCGCCACAGTGGAATGAACCGCCCACTATTCCAGCATATGTTTTGCGCAGTGGATGCCCTTCCAGAAGCAATCCAGTACTGGGAAACACCCATACACACACACACACACTCATACACTACGGCCAATTTAGTTAATCAATTCCCCTATATGTGTTTGGACTGTGGGGGAAACCGGAGCACCCGGAGGAAACCCACACTAACACGGGGAGAACATGCAAACTCCACACAAAAATGCACACTGACCCAGCCGGGATGTGAACCAGCGTCCTTCTTGCTGTAAGTTGAGAGTGCTAACCACTGAGCCACCGTGCCGCAATTATATTTCAAATAAATGTTATTTTTTGTTCTTTCAAAGTTAATTTAAATGAATCTACAAATAAAACTGTTGTTTTAAGTGATCATAATATGACATTATTTTTATAATAATTTTCATCAAATAAAAGTAACCTTGGTGAGCACTTAAAATGTTCTAAATGTTTATGTAAGATATGCTTATATGCTAATGTCTTTATAATTACTCTGTTTATTATTATTATTATCATCAATTAAATTACATTTTTATTTTAAATACAGCAATATACAACAGTTTCCTCTAAAATCAAAGTGATTTTACCGTGCCATACTCCCTGTAACACCCTCTGTGGCTTTTTTGCTTCCTGAAAACTCCTCAATATTAATTTTACAGCAGGCAATCAGCCAACAGAGGCGCATGTTTGCAGAACAGATCCAGCTTTCTCCTCAACAGTTCTGGTTCCCAGAAAAATGTCTTTTTTTTTAATCTCACTAACTACTTGTTTCTGCCAGCTCACCTCACCTTTCAGCATTTAATTATGGCGGCTGAGGAAAAACATGCAGAGATTCACATCTGAAAGGTGCTGCGAGGTAAAAAAAAATGCTATTGTGGGGCATTTGGGTTTCTGACAGATCCGCTGTTGGGAATTTTGGCTCTTTTCTCAACGTCAACAGTCGTGAATGGCCTCCTTTCTCAGCGCACTATTAAACTTCATTACAATCGATCACGGCTGTTTTGATATTTTGATAAGCTCCACCGCAGCCATACATCATTCATTCCCAGAGCGCATGTGATCCACCATTTCAGCCTTTTTGTTTTGCTTGCAAAAAATGACCAAAAACGGGTCTGAACGACACTCTTTAAATCCCTTGGGAACAGGGCCGGATTAACCAATGGGACTTATGGGCACAGGCCCAGGGGCCCGTGCGCTCTTGGGGCCCCTGCGAGGATAGGAAAAAAAAACCCAATTTCGGAGTGTCTTTTTAGGCTAAGTGCTAATAGTGCACCTAGTTGGAATAATCTATATTCACGGTTTCCGCGCATCAATGTCTGATTGACAGAGACAAGATTAGTAAAGAAAGTACCTTGTAAAGTGCACGCCAACATCTTTTGACGCGATCAATCATTAACTGGGTTTGAATCATAGACCGTAAAATATAAGGACGAAGCATCCTTGACGTCACCCATAGGTTTCTGAAGAGCGCAAAAGAAGCTACAAGTAGGCGTGGCCAACCGTCGCCATTTTGTTCGTGCGTCATCGCACCCACGGCGGGATACCAAACAAGGGCAAAGAGGTGGAGAGTGAGCGGAGCTACAGACACCTGCTGGCACTTTGCTTAGACCTGGCAGACAGACTTTACGTTGGGAGAAACGCTTGATACTTTATTACCTGCGACTCGTTTGTGTTCTGACCACATGTGTTTGGCTGTACACTATATCAATAAAGTGTTTAGACTTTTAAAAACACTGTTGTAATACATTGAGCCACTAAACTATGTTCTTATGACGTTTTTCTACAGGAGGAAAACGCGAAATACGTCCAAACACTTCAGATATAGTGTGTGTGTTAGTAAATGCAAGACTATTGATGAACTCCAAGCATAACACTGTTCGACAACGCTTCATATTTATAGCCTACAGCTAATCAATCTGTCACATTCTGGAGTGCTTTACAGCTCTAAAGAACAATATTAATGATAAATAATCTTAAATAAAACAAATACATTTATAGAGATGGTATATAAGTATATAACTTTACTCACATGGGAAACGGAGGCCACGTGAATGGTTTGTGAGCACAATTAAGTGCACACAGCATCCCATATCATCTGACAATTGTAAGAAATAAGTCCAAAAGGCAACTGACAGTGAAAAGCCACATAAAACAACACAAAAATACGATGAATATGCCGAGATCAGCAGCTAATCTGCCGGATTCAGCTGAGGTGAAGTGACGGTGACCAGCGAGACCTAGCTGTCACTCAAGTGGCCACGCCCTTAATTATGCAAACTTAATATAACCTAATATAACGGAAATGGTGAGTTATAAAAAAAATCCACCCCCCTCACAGTTGTCATGGAGGGTAATAATAGCTATATGAACCAAAATGGTTCTTTGTACCAGGCTGTAAACACCTTTTTTCTGCTGTAAAGTTGGCCATTCTAACAGTGGGCTAAATTGAAATTTGCTCTATTATGGAGCCAGGACTAGCGGAATTTTGATGAATAGCAGTTTCAGCTACTTCCGTATTGGCTTCCCGAGGGAGAGCGGGAGGTTGCCGCTTGGTTTGAATCCACCGTCTGCTCAACTCGTGCTACTTTTTCTCTCCCTATCACATATCAGATTGGAAATACATTTATTTTTAATAGGAAGGAAACATGATATAAAGTCACAATTGCCTCGTGGGTATTTAATAATGTTAACCTATTTCATATGTGTATAATATTCTATAAACAGTTATTTTCCACCTGGTGTTAAACCTTAGCAACATCTTAATAGAATTGATTTGTATATACAATGTTAGTCGTACAGAAGAAGACGTTATGGTAATGTTAGGTGAGTAAGCTAACCAGGAGGCTAACAGCAGCGCAGACAGGATTCATCGTGTTAGACAGAAAAAGGAGAGACAGAGGGAGAGAGAAAAAGGCCATGAAGAGGAGAGAAGAGGTATAGTGTGTGTGATTTCGGATACTTTTAGGTTTATAATCAAGCTGATCTATGCTGTTTGCCTGCTCTTCATCACGAGGAGAGGAGAGAAAATGGAGGAAGAGGAGGAGAGAGACAGTAAATCGTTAATAAGTGTGTATTATGAAAGACTCAGATTCATAGAACTGGATTGGAGAGGCATTGTGTGTTATATGCCATGCCAATAATATGCTTTATAAGAAGTTATACATTAAAAATACCCTTAAAAATTATAAGACAATGTGCCCAGAGGCCTCTGAATTCTTAATCCGGGCCTGCTTGGGAAAGAGTCATTCATTGATTTTTCAACTTATTTTGAATAATAAAGCTTTGTGAGGTTGCTAATCAACTTCATATGTTTAGTTGAACCCATATATGTCATAATTTTGAAAATAATCATGCTTATTAGCAGTATTTGATCAGAAAACTACATTACCCACAATGCTGTGCAGAATTCCACCAATCAGGGGGCTGGAGCGAATTAAATGTTTAGCCCCGCCCACTAACGTCTCTATATACAAACATAAAATTTACATTTGTATAGATACAACCAACAATTGATGATCAATAGTTTTATATTTTTACATCATCTGATTGATACATTTGCAGTGCATCATGGGATTGTAGTTCCTTCTCTCAATAAAGCAGCCAAGTTCACAAGCTTGTATTCTTTACTTCAAATTAAAGCTTGTAGTGTTGTGACTCTCTTCCTATCTGGTCTGTTTGGTTCATGACTAAACACTATTGGCTGTTGTTAAGGGGAGGAGCTACTCTATGCCCCGCCCTCTCCTTATATTTCAGTTCAGATTAAGTTAAACATCCATTCATTCATTTTCTTTTCAGCTTAGTCCCTTTATTAATCTGGGGTCGCCCCGGCGGAATGAACCACCAACTATTCCAGAGAAAAACTCCCCACAGGAATGCCAACTGACCCAGCTGAGGCTTGAACCAGCAACCTTCTTGCTGTGAGGCGATTGTGTTACCCACTGCACCACCGTGTTGCAGTTAAACATTGAATAAAAATGCACATTTAAAAATCACCAGTAGGTGGCAACAACACAAGAATATTTCAACAATTACCTCATTATAGCAATAAAAGGAGAATTAAAAAAAAAATGCCTATGCTTGATCAAAACAGGTCCAAAAGAAGGTGTTGCGATGTGGTCGCTAAGGTGCAGTAAACAAATAAACAAATGACTAAATAATCAAATAAATAAACACAGTGCATGCTCTTATTTATGCAAGAATAGTTGCATAGTTGACCAAAACTGTTCAGAAGAAGGCAGTTCTAGTCCTTCTGTATCTGTTGTCATGTTATTAGATTTTTTTCAAGTGGTTGTTACAGAGTTTTCATGGTTCCTATGTGGTCACCAAGGTGTTGGTATGTGGAAAAATAAATAAATAAATAAATAAATAAATGGGTGTCAAGGTGATGGAGTGGGTAGCACGATCGCATCACAGCAAGAAGGTCACTGGTTCAAGCCCCGACTGGGCCAGTTAGCATTTCTGTGTGAAGTTTGCATGTTCTCCCTGTGTTGGCGTATGTTTCCTCTGGGTGCTCCGGTTTCCCCCACAGTATAGGTGAATTGGGTGAGCTAAATTGTCCATTGTGTATATGTGTGAATGCAATGTGTTTGGGTGTTTCCCAATGTTGGGTTGCGGCTGGTGTAAAACATTTGCTGGATAAGTTGGCGGTTAATTCTGCTGTGGCGACCCCAGATTAATAAAGGGACTAAGCCGAAAAGAAAATGAATGAATGAATGAATGAATGAATAAATAAATAAATAAATAAATAAATAAATAAATGACTGCATTAATGTCAAAGTAAAAAAAAAAAATAGAATTGCAACTTTTTCTTTAACTTGCAAAAACCATCGATCAAAATGTATCCAATGGACAGTGTTCAATCCCTCATGCTGATCGCCGACCATAAAACCAATCCAATCATAAGAGGTGGCATCAAATAAATGAAAATCTACAATTCAGGCTAAATTCTGAATCTATAAAACCACTTTAAATAAATAAATAAATGAATAAATAAATGAATGAATGAATGAATAAATGAATAAATAAATAAACGAACAAATGAATGAATAAATGAATGAACGAATAAATGAATGAATGAATAAATAAATGAATGAACGAATAAATGAATGAATGAATGAATGAATAAATAAATAAACGAAAGAATGAATGAATAAATGAACAAAGGAATAAATGAATGAACGAATAAATGAATGAATGAATAAATAAATGAATACACGAATGAATGATTAAATGAATGGATGAATAAATAAATAAATAAATGAACAAATAAATGAATGAATGAACGAATAAATGAATGAATGAATGAATAAATGAATGAATGAATGAATGATTAAATGAATGAATGAATGAATGAATGAATGAATAAATAAATGAATGAATAAATGAATGAATGAACGAATAAATGAATGAATGAATGAATGAATAAATAAATGAATAAATAAATGAATGAATAAATGAATGAATAAATGAATGAATAAATAAATGAATGAATGAACGAACGAACGAACGAACGAACGAACGAACAAATAAATAAATGAATAAATGAATGAATGAATAAATAAATAAATAAATAAACGAACGAATGAATGAATGAATAAATGAATGAACGAATAAATGAATGAATGAATAAATAAATGAATGAATGAATGAATAAATAAATAAACGAACAAAGGAATAAATGAATGAACGAATAAATGAATGAATGAATAAATAAATGAATAAACGAATGAATGATTAAATGAATGAATGAATAAATAAATAAATAAATGAACAAATAAATGAATGAATGAACGAATAAATGAATGAATGAATAAATAAATGAATAAACAAATGAATGATTAAATGAATGAATGAATGAATGAATAAATAAATGAATGAATAAATGAATGAATAAATGAATGAATGAATAAATAAATGAATAAATAAATGAATGAATGAATGAATAAATGAATGAATAAATGAATGAATGAATGAATAAATGAACAAAGGAATAAATGAATGAACGAATAAATGAATGAATGAATAAATAAATGAATAAACGAATGAATGATTAAATGAATGAATGAATAAATAAATAAATAAATGAACAAATAAATGAATGAATGAACGAATAAATGAATGAATGAATAAATAAATGAATAAACGAATGAATGATTAAATGAATGAATGAATGAATGAATAAATAAATGAATGAATAAATGAATGAATGAACGAATAAATGAATGAATGAATGAATGAATAAATAAATAAATGAATAAATAAATGAATGAATAAATGAATGAATGAATGAATGAATAAATGAATGAATAAATAAATGAATGAATGAATGAATGAACGAACGAACGAACGAACAAATAAATAAATGAATAAATGAATGAATGAATGAATAAATAAATAAATAAATAAATAAACGAACGAATGAATAAATGAATGAACGAATAAATGAATGAATGAATAAATAAATGAATGAATAAATAAATAAACGAACAAAGGAATAAATGAATGAACGAATAAATGAATGAATGAATAAATAAATGAATAAACGAATGAATGATTAAATGAATGAATGAATAAATAAATAAATAAATAAATGAACAAATAAATGAATGAATGAATGAATGAATGAATGAATGAATAAATGAATGAATGAATGAATGAATGAATGAATGAATTAATAAATGAATGAATGAATGAATAAATAATTGAATAAATAAATGAATGAATGAACGAACGAACGAACGAACGAATAAATAAATGAATAAATAAATGAATGAATAAATGAATGAATGAATGAATAAATGAATGAACGATTAAATAAATGAATGAATGAATAAATAAATGAATGAACGAATAAATGAAGAATGAATAAATAAACAAATGAATGAACGATTAAGAGAATGAATAAGCGAATGAATGAATAAATAAATAAATGAATAAATGAATGAATAAATGAATGAATGAACAAATAAATCAATCAATCAATCAATCAATCCTGTTGTGGTTGGACTTTAATTAACCACAATCATCTCAAACAATGATGTTCAAATTCCACTGTGTCATGTCATTAGAATTCTTTTAGTGGTTGCTAAGGTGTTTTACATTGTTGCTATAAGGTCGCTAAGGTGTTGCTGGGTGGCATATAGTGGTACTACAGTGTTCTCACTTAAATAAATAAATAAATAAATAAATAAATAAATAAATAAATAAATAGCAGTGCATTCTTGTTTTGGTCAAAAAAGTTATTTACTTTTTCCTTTAGTTTGCAAAACCCATCCCTGCTCAATCAAAACGTGTCCACTAGACAGTTTTCAATCCCTCGTGCCGATCGCCGACCATTAAACCAACCCAACCAAATAGATGGCGTCCAAATAATGAAAATTCTCATCTCATCGCCATCTATGAAGCCACTTTCCGCTCGTCTGGCCACACTCATATGATGTTCAGAAAGGGTAATGGTCAGGCTCCTGGTTTGGGCCTGTGTTTGTTTCCCTCGGTGTTTGACTCTGTGAGCGCTTCATTGGGTCTCATCCATACTGACGCCCAGTCTCTTCATGACGGTGACCCGCGAGCTCAGCGGACTCGGCCTCTGGAGGAGCTCGGGTCTGGGCTGGAAATGCTCCAGCAGGATCTTCTGAATGTTCTCCAGCTTCACGTCCATCTGGAGCACCTGCCAACACAGATGGTTCACACAAGCTTATTTTAGTAAGCCATAACTAAAACTCAGATCATAAAGCATCACAGAATACAGTACAATGAATTAATTTGAGTTAAAGGGGACCTATTATGCGCTTTTTACAAGATGTAAAATAAGTCTCTGATGTCTCTAGAGAGTGTGTGTGAAGTTTCAACTCAAAATACCACACTAATAATGCTTTATAACTCTCTGAAACTGACCCTTGTAGGCTTTGATCCAAATTGTGGTGTTTTGGTGACTGTCGCTTTAAATTCAAATGAGATTGTGCTCTTTTAAAAAAGAGGGCGGAGCTACGGATTCCTATGTGTCAGCATAGTGGCAGATTCAAAAACAAGACTAAAGTCCTTTACTAATGAGAGAGGGATGGTCACTAGTGGGCGGGGCTTTCCCCTCTGATGACACGTACAAAGGGAGAATGTCAATCAAAGTGTTTCTGCAGACTGTTTATCAAGTCTGATTATAACAAATACAATTAATACATTTTAATTACCATTAGAAGCTGCTTATATTCACAGACTGCTGACACACTTCTGTTTAAACCCCTTATAAAAGTAATTTTTATAGGTAAAATTTTACAGGTCTTCTTTAATCTGTTTACTAACACGAACAAACAATGAACATTACATTTATTCCAGTATTTATTGGTGTTAGTTAATGTTGATTAATGAAAAATAAAGTTCATTGTTGATGCATTTTAACTCTCAGTTAATAATGCATTAGTAAATGTTATAAAATTAGACTATTATTAAATGCTGTTCATGTTAGTAAATAAATTAACTACCTTATTGTGAAGCGTGACCTAAACATGCTGGTCAAAAAACATTTTCGCTAATGTAAATAATAATAATAATAAAATCATGCTTGGGTCGTTTTGTCAGTTTTGCAATAAAATCAAAACCTAAAATAACCTAAACTAGCAATAGTCACTGAAAAAACACCTGAAATAAAACAGTATTTAGCAAAAACTTAAATTACTTTTTAAATGAAAATCTTAGCTGTGATTGTTTTGAGAAACACCAGTAAATGCAGTAGAAGCAGATGCAGATGCAGACTATCGTCATTTGTCCAAAAATTTAAACCAGGCATGTTTAACTATCATTAACGCAAAGGGTTTTGTCTTGATTATTTCTGATTTCTTACTTTGTATTTGTTTTAGCTGCATATTTCTGGTTTTGGGTTCAGTGTTTTTTCAAACTACACTGAAAAAAGTGTTGCATGCAAACCTGTTGCAAACAATTTATTTGTGTTGAATTTAAACAAACTAATTAAATTTAACAATGTTCAACTTAATTTGTTTGTTTAAATTCAACACAAATAAATAGTTTACAACCCCTTAACGTAAAAAAATTGAGTAAATCCAAGGAATCATCTTTGAATAATTTTTTCAGTGTATAATTTCACTTAAGAGCTTTGCACAAGAGTAAATGTAAGCGGTGGAAGAACTAAACTTTGCTTTGGTCAAAAAGAGACATGTAAAATTTTGTTATTGTAAAATATTTACTGTAAAATTTATGGTAACTTGCTTGTAATTTTGGTTGCCAGGATGACTTTAAATTTACAAGCGCACTGTAAATTAATTATTACAATTTACTGTATTGTATTATAAAAATACAGCACAATTGTAATTTTTAGTTTACAGCGCGCTTATGAATTTACAGTCTTACTGGCAACCAAAATTGCCAGTATGTTACTGTAAATTTTACATTATTATTTTTTTAGGGGGTGGGGGGAATTACTAAAATTACTAAAACTGAAACTAAATATATAAAAAGTAAATAAAAAAAGTGTCCACAAAATAAAAACTAAACAAAACCACTAATGAAATGAACAAAATCTAAACTGAAGTGAACAGCAAACTCAAAAATAAAGCATCATTTAAACATTAATATTAATTTAAAAACACTGTTGCACACAATCCAGTCATGTCGTCCCAATGCAAATCGATTGAGTCAACTCAATGGTTTTTACAATTTTAAGTGGATTGAACAAAAAACAATTACATTTTCTAAAAAAAAAAAAAAAAACCTCAAGAATTGTGTTGTTTCAGCTCATTTTAAGTGAGTAGTTAAAACAAGCAGCAAAAATCTATATTTTTGAGTGCTGGTGGTACAGTTTAGGGCTGCAGAATCTGGCCTCGGAGGGTTAATCCGTGAACAATCAGCATTGTGCTCCAGTAAGGCACTTAACCTCAGGTTACGACACAGATTATTTAACCCTCAGAGTCTGAAAATCAGGCTCAAATGCTTTCATTGTGTCCAAGCAGTGCCGGGAGCTCAGATTATTTCCAACAAAGCACTACTTTTAAAGAGTGTTACTTATTTAAAGGCATAAAAAGTCATTGCTGAATGTCTTGGAGACTTTTTCATTTAGTTTTTGCAAACTTTTGCTTTTCATTACTGTAATTTTCTAAGGAAAGGTACACGGGAATATAATGTTTATCTAAAAATAAAAATCATAATTTTACATATACTGCAAAAACCCAGCCGCAACCCAGTACTGGGAAACACCCATACACACTCATACACTACGGCCAATTTAGTTTATTCAGTTCCTGTATAGTGCATGTGTTTGGACTGTGGGGGAAACAAGAGCACCCAGAGGAAACCCACGCCAACACTGGGAGAACATGCAAACTCCACACAGAAATGCCAACTGGCCCTGCCGGGACTCGAACCAGCGACTTTCTTGCTATGAGGCGACAGTGCTAACCACTGAGCCACCATGTCGCCCTTTTATTTATGATTTAATTCAATTAATATTATCACACAACACTAACACAACAAGACAAGAGAGCATAATATCTTCCGTTTTTGCGTTGAAATATGACATGTACATATTCTGAAAAACAAAACGACCCAATCATGATACTGTAAAACATATGCTGGAATAGTTGGCGGTTCATTCCACTGTGGCAATCTCTGAAATACAGACTAAACCGAAGGAAAATGAATGAATTGTGCTGTGTTTTAACTATAAATAACCTCAAAACCAAATGTCTGTTGGTTTTAAAGGTCAAATGCAGGTGACAACATTAATCCAACATGGCGATTCAACATAATGTGACATGAACACATATTCCCAGCACAGCCTCTCACACACAAGTGTTTTTCTTTCAGAATGGGTCATTCATTACAGACGGCCACTTAAACCGGCCGCTTTATGAGCACAAAACAAAAACAGGCCGTCGGGAACGTCAGAGAAACGCCAACGCCAGTCTGAGCTCAACAGAGCGGCGTTTTACAGCGAGCCGACAGAAATATATTTTCATAAAGAGAAGGAACATTCACTGCCTGTTAGGGGGGAAGTATAAATCTGCACCATAAACATGTCATTGATAATCTAGGGCATTATCTGCATTCCCCAGCGGCGCAGCGCTCAGATGAGGCATTCCTCTGGAGCGGGCTGACCCGTGGAGACCCTGAAAAAACAACACTAAACTCCAGCAGAACTGGACAGGGGGACGCTCCAAACTACATCAACAAATCTGAGCACAGACCGCCGAGGTGCAAACATGGAAATACACAGATTTTTCTAAATTCACATATAGTTTATTTACATTCAGGTTTAGGTCAAGTCAACTAATCGCTTTTAAAGCAACGAGTTTGCTCACTTTTTGTTAGATCAACTAATTATAAAAGCAACAGGTTTACTCAAATTCTTAAAAGTAGATCAACTAATTTGTTTATTAGTCAACTAATCACCTTTAAAGCAATGGGTTTGTGCACGTTTTTATATAAAGTCAATTAAAAGCTTTAGAAGCAATGGGTGTACTTACTTTTTAACCCTCTGGAGTTTGAGGTGATTTTGGGGCCCCTAAGATGTTTTGACATGGCCTAACATTTGTGCTTATTTCAGCTACTTATAACATAGTATTGGCCAACATGTTTTTTTTTTTTTGTATTCGGCACAAACTGAGCTACAATAATATGTGAGAAACATTTATGCTTGCGTTTTTGAGGAAAAAAAAAGTTTGCGTGGTTAGTAGGTTTTGGAGGAAAAATTGTAGCTGAAATAAAGTCCAAAAGACACACTGAATTGTCCTGAATAAAATTGTTGAGTAACGAGCAACCCAGGCTTATTCCGAAAACGTAGTCCCGCGGAAGTTTCTGGAGACCGCGAAATACGTCCCGGGACGTACGTATTTTTGCAGTTTTTGGTGTTCGCGAATCCGCAAGAGGCCGCTGTGTGCGCTTTTTCGCATCTCAAACGTCTCCCGCGCCGTTCTCGCGTAAACCCACCAGAGACCGCTGTCGAACGACCGTCTGTCTGTCCGACTGGCTGGATGATTGACTGGGCGACCGACCCACCCTCCTCCTTCCCTGAACCCAACCAATTTTACCCATTGACCCGCCCATCCGCCCACTTACTTCCCTGAACCCAACCAACAATTTACAAAAGCCATCCAGAAAAAGAAAAGCCCTCGTCTGATTTTTACCACATTCTCACCCCATTATGAACTCGTTCACTTTTTTTCTTGGATTCTGTTTTAGTCTTACCTGATTTCTGGAACCGCTCTTCCCCGGACTCGAACCCGGTCGTCGTCATTAGCTCCTCTCTGCGTCTCAAATCCACCGACGCACAGGATGAGCTAACCGGACAAACTGGTTGCGGCGGGAAAGCCCTCCACACGAAGGTAAGCGGTCAGCCAGTAAGCGCTGAGAGGAACGGCGTCATACCGCCCCGCAGCGTTCGCTTAAAAAAATGAAATGCAGCCATACGTACCTCCGGCTACATAATTCGCGGTCTCCAGAAACGTCCGCGGGACTACATTTTCAGAATGAGCCTGGGTTGGTAACTAGTCTTGTAGGCTAGAATATTTACTTCACAGTTATGTGAAAATTATTCTGTTCTCTCATTCAAAGAACACGTGGGAGTTACATTTTGAAAAGTCTGTTTTGGGTCAACACAGCTGTATGGGTGGGAATGAAAATGGTCAATGGTAATTCACACCTGGAGAGACAAAAGATACTCCCCCACTGGCTAATGTTCACCCATCAAGGGCACCTTGATGTTAAGTCAATTAATCACTTTAAAAGCAAGGTCAAGTAATTGGTTGCAACTTGTTGCTATTAAAATTAACTTGTTGAGTTTACTTAAAACTGAGTAAACGCATTGCTTTTAAAGCGATTAGTTGACTTTACTTAAGTGAGTAAA
This sequence comes from Danio aesculapii, assembly GCF_903798145.1. Classification (NCBI taxonomy): domain Eukaryota; kingdom Metazoa; phylum Chordata; class Actinopteri; order Cypriniformes; family Danionidae; genus Danio; species Danio aesculapii. The sequence goes on along the minus strand of NC_079459.1, from coordinate 34,822,923 downwards.
CTTGTTGCTTTAAACGTCATTAGTTGACTAAAACCAATTCATTGACTTTGCTTTTACTCACTTAAGTAAAGCCAAAAAATAACTTTAAAATTAAAGAGTTTACTTACTTTGTAAATAAAGTAAACTAATCATTTTAAAAGAAAAGTCAACTAATCGGTTTATAAGTCAACTAATTGCTTTAAATGCAACAGGCTTACTCACTTTGTAAAGTCAACTACTCACTAAGTCCAATAATTGCTTATGTCAACTAATCACTTCGAAATCAACAAATTTACTCACTTCTTAAGTAAAGTCAACGGGTTTACTCATACTGTTTTTTTTTAAAGTAATGACTAATCATTTAACAAAACAACACCAAACTCCAGCAAAAGTCAGCTCTCTGAGGAAAGGAAGAGGCTCAAAACACCACCAATAAAACTGAGCAAAACTGCTGAGGTGCAATGATAAAAATATTGAATTAACGAATCATTCTTTATTGATGCAAATATGTCTGGCACAATGCTTCAGGACTTAAATGCCAACTTGTATATGATGCACGCATTTATATTTTATATATATAAAAGTAGGCCAAAATGTTTTTTTTGTTGTTTTGTTTTGTTAGATACACCATTTTTTTTTGAATACTTCAGGAGGATAGCGCTACTTCTCATACTTCAGCCTCCACATCAAAGTTCCTGAAAGCAAAGATGGTCAAGGTGTTTCAGGATTGGCCAGCCCAGTCACCAGACATGAACATTATTGAGCATGTCTGGGGTAAGATGGAGGAGGCATTGAAGAATAATCCAAAGAATCTTGATGAACTCTGGGAGTCCTGCAAAAACGCTTTCTTGATGTATGGATGCAGTCCTCCAAGCTCATGATGGAGTCAGACACAATATTCATTCTGTTTCCACTGCAGCATGAGCACATATTCTATACTGGACATTACTGAAGGTTCAGAAACCAGACTTTAGTCTAAGCAGAGTCAGACCTTACTGTCCTAATCAAATCATTAATAATCAAGGCTTGATCATATTTTATTGTGGTCAAATAAGTGTAATCTATAGGTCTTCGCCTTTCATAAAGCCACTTCTGATATCAAATGATCAACTAGAAGTCAAACTTGAATAGGCAACAAGACTTTTGTCAGGTGTAATCATTTAGAAAAGAAAGTTTCTTAAATACTTCAGCACTGCTACATACTGTAGTAGTAAATAGTTTCTCTCTATGAGTGCCAACTGGATCATCTCCTCTGCTTCCTTTGAGCTGACTATCTATCATGGTTAAGTCAATAATCATCTCCCCCAAAAGAAGAGCTTTATCTTTATGAGCTGTGTGAAGAACAACACACTCTGTTCATTCAGTGTGCAGATAAGAGCTCTTCAGCGGGTCTGGATGAGCAGCCGTTGATGAAGCGTGTGTTTGTTTTGAATCGGCCCAATACACTCCATTTCTGCTGTGTCAGATTGAAGGGCTGGAGTGCCGCCAGTGCTTTAAAATCACACACAATGCTGGAGAAACCGCTGAGCATCCGGTAAAGTGCTGCTCTGAGACGGTAAACATGAGTCTAAAAGCAGATGCTCATTCATAAAGACTACAAACAGACCATTATGCAAATTAGATGATCTGTAGATGTCTATACAAATATACATCCATCCATCATTCTATTCATCAATCCACCTATTTATCCATCCATCCATTCATCAAACTATCATTACATCCATCCATCCCTCCATCCAACAATCTATCCATTCATCCATCTGTTTATTCATCTCCATATCAATCGATCAAATCCATCTCAAACTATTCATCCATCAATTTATTTATTCAATCTATCAGTCCATCCATCCCTCTATTCATTTATCAATCCATTTCTAAATCCCACTACCAATCCTTCCATCCCTCCATCCATATCAGTCCATCCATCCCACCATCACTCTATTCATTTATCCATCCATTCATCATACTATCATTGCATGCATCCATCCCTCCATCCATCAATTTATCTATTCATCCATCCTACCATCAGTCCATCCATCAATCTACTCATTCATTATTCCATCCTTCCATTCATTTATACATCACACTATCAACCCATCAACCCATCCATCCGTTCATCTACCCATGCATCATCCATCAATCTATCTATGCATCTATTCATCATACTGTCATCCATCCATTTATTCATCACACTCTCAATCCTTCCACCCCCCATCCATCAATCTTTCCATCCATTCCTCCATCCATCCATTCATCCCACTGTCAATCCATTCATTTATCCATCCAACCATTCATCATACTATCATTCCATCGATCCATCCATCCCACTATCAGTCCATTCATCTTTCTATCCATCCATCCAATCAATCTTTCCATCCATCAATCAATATATCTGTCCACCTATTCATCATACTATCAGTCCATCCACCAATCCATTCATCCATCCGTCTTTTAATTTATTCATACCACTATCAATCCATCTATCCCTTCATCCATTAATCAATCAATCCATCCATTCATCATTCTATCAGTCCATCTATCCGTCTATCCATCAATCTATCCATCAATCTATCAATCCATCCATCCATCCATCCATCATATCAGTCCATCCATCAATCTACTCATTCATACATCCATCAATCCATTCATTCATCACAATATCAATCCATAATCCCTCCATTCATTTGTCCATCCATCCATTTATCCATCATTTATCACACTATCAATCCATCCATCCATCCATCCATCCATCCATCCATCCATCCATCTTAACTATTCAACCATCCATCAGTTCATTTATTCATCAATCTGTTATTCATCAATTCACCTAATAAATCAGTCCACCCATAACAAACCATCTATTCATCCATCAATCTATTCATCAATCCATCCATTCATCTATCTGTTCCATTTCCATCAATCCATTCACTTACCAATCTGTCTATTCATCAACCTATCGATCCATTCATATCACTCATCATTCACTTATCAATCTTTTCATCCATATCAATCTATCCATTCATCAATCCATCCATCCACTTATCAATCCATCCATATCAAACAATCTATCCATCCATCCACTTGTCAATCTATTATTCATCCATCCATCCATCTCAAACTATCCATCCATCCATCCATCCATCCATCCACTTATCAATCCATCCATATCAAAGTATTCATCCATATAAATCTATCCATTCATTCATATATCCATTCATCCATCCATCAAACTATTCATCCATCCACCTATCAATCCATCCATCCACCCACCCGTCCATTCACTTATCATTCTCTCCATTCATCCATAACAATCTATCCATCCAAGCATATCAAACTATTCATTCATCCATTATCTATCCATCATTGATTTGATTATAAAGCATGTTTGGCATGTTGTCCTGGGAGAGAGCCCTGAGCTCATAAGCTCCTCGAGTCCGGGGCTCCATGCTATTGCAAGGCGAGAGGGGAGTTTGAGCTCAGGTAGATCCCGAGAACTCCCCCGCTGTAATAACCAGTGAACAGCCAGTGATTGCTCTTGAGAGATAACCGTTTACTAGAAGCATGTCTATAGTGCCGGTTTGGATTAGTCAATTAACTTATGTTGCATGTTTTTGGACGGTGGGAGGAAACCGGGGAACTCGGGGGAAACCAACGTGAGCACGGGGAGAAATGCAAACTGCTGGTTTGGTAAAGCCTGGAACCAGAGACGTTCTTGCTGTGAGGCAACAGTGCCAAGCACTGGGCCACTGTGTCACCCATCTAAGAAGGAGGAGTAGGGGTGGATGGGGGGATTCTTCAAAACAAAGATAGCAGTGGTACATAACCCAGGGTATTTGTTGTAGCTTAAGAGTCGTCTGATTGGTGCATTGTGAATTGGATAATGCGGATCCAGCCGCTAGCAATCATAAGCACGTGATCCTCTCGAAATTAGTTTATAAATAAACTTCACTTATCAATCTATCTATCCATCCCTCCATCTATCTGTTTATTTATTTCTTGTTTATGTTGTTGTTGATCTTTCTTCATCTATTCACGTTCACTATAACCTCTTTCATTTAATGTTTCTTTTCTCTGTTTCTTCTATCCAGTTTTCCCTTTATTTTCATCTTCTTTCATTCATTCGCTCTGCCCACTCTCACTGTTGATTCAACCAAATCCTTCCGATTTACTTCTTTTATCCATCTTTTTTTTTGCTTCTGCCACTCTTCCACCTACTATATTTCTCTCTCTACATTCCTCCTCTCGCTGTCCTTCTACAGTCTTTCTATTTTTTTCCAAACACAAAGAACATATTGTATCTGCCAACCCTAAACGGACTCATTCATCTTGGCTAAAGGGCGTTGCTGTGAATCCGAACACACCCGCTCAGGTCCCTAAAACACACATTCAACACTTCACATTCAACCTGTCCTGGATGCTTCTGCAAAGAGAAATTAATTAGGAGCTCAACTAATCTCTAATTTTTACATCCTCACAAGCAGTTTCTACAATGATGTTGAACTGCTAAAGTGTTCTGGGTGATTGCTAGAGTGCACAAATCCTGCATGACTACTATAACACCACCAGACTTGGATAGTAATTAACTGTATGTGATCTGGATTATGTAATCAGATTTTAAAAGCAAGTACTTGCAAAGTAATCTAAATGTAATCCAAAAGCAGAAAGATAATGTTACCACAAAAGTAATCTAAATGTAATCCAATAGTAGTCAGATTATGCTGCCATAAAAGTAATCTAAATGTACTCAAAGGTAGTCAGATTACAGTATGTTGCCATTAAAAAAGATCTAAATGTAATCCAAAAGTAGTCAGATAACAGCATGTTTCCATCAAAGTTATCAAAATTTAATCCAAAGGTAGTCAGACTACAGTATGATGCCATTAAAAAAAATCTAAAGGTAATCCAAAAGTAATCAGATTGCAGTATGTTGTCATAAACGTAATCTAAATGTAATTCAAAAGTAGTCAGATAACAGTATGTTTCCATCAAAGTAATCTAAATGTAATCCAAAAGTAGTCAGATTATGGCACCATAAAAGTAATCTAAATGTAATCCAAAAGCAGACAGATAATGTTACCACAAAAGTAATCTAAATGTAATCAAAAAGTAGTCAGATTATGGTGTCATAAAAGTAATCTAAATGTAATCCAAAAGCAGACAGATAATGTTACCACAAAAGTAATCTAAATGTAATCAAAAATTAGTCAGATTATGGTGTCATAAAAGTAATCTAAATGTAATCCAAAAGCAGACAGATAATGTTACCACAAAAGTAATCTAAATGTAATCCAATAGTAGTCAGATTATGGTGCCATAAAAGTAATCTAAATGTACTCAAAGGTAGTCAGACTACAGTATGTTGCCATTAAAAAAATCTAAAGGTAATCCAAAAGTAGTCAGATTGCAGTATGTTGTCATAAAAGTAATCTAAATGCAATTCAAAAGTAGTCAGATAACAGTATGTTTCCATCAAAGTAATCAAAATTTTATCCAAAAGTAGTCAGATTATGGTGCCATAAAAGTAATCTAAATGTAATCCAAAAGCAGACAGATAATGTTACCACAAAAGTAATCCAAATATAATCCAATAGAAGTCAGATTATGGTGCCATAAAAGTAATCAAAATGTACTCAAATGTAGTCAGATTACAGTATGCTGCCATAAAAAAATCTAAATGTAATCCAAAAGTAGTTTGATTGCTGTATGTTGCCATAAAAGTAATCTAAATGTAATCCAAAAGTAGTCAGATAACTGTATGTTTCCATCAAAGTAGTAAAAATTAAATCTAAAAGTAGTCAGATTATGGTGCCATAAAGGTAACCTAAATGCAGTCCAAAAGCTGTCAAATTATGTTACCATGAAATTTATCTAAATTTATCTAAAAGCAGTCAGACTGTGATGGCCTAAAAGTAATCGTAATGTAATCAGAAAGTAGTCAGATTATGTTGTCATAAAAGTAATCTAAATGTAATCCAAAAGCGGTCAGATCGTGATACCATAAAGGTAATCTATATTTTATCCAAAAGTAGTCCGATTAAGAAGTCATAAAGTAATCTAAATGTAATCCAAAAGTAGTCAGATTGTGTTACCTCAAAATTCACCTAAATGTAATCCAAAAGTAGTCAGATTACAGTATGTTGCCATAAAAGTAATTTAAATGTAATGCAAAAGTAGTCTGATTACTTTCCCCTTAAAATAATATAAATGTAATCCAAAAGTTGTCAGATTACCTTCACATAAAGGTGCAATCTTAGAGATTATATTACTTACTATAAATTTTATCATGCAACTTGTAATTAGTAACTGATTACATTTCAAAAGTAATCCACCTCGATCTTAACACCACTTTAAGAGATTGTTCAGTATTGTGCACACTTTGAAATGATTTTTTAATAACTTTTGGCTAGCAGTGTGTTTATCTGGGTCCTTGAAGTCATGTGATACGAGGACTGCTGTCTGGAACACATGCAGAAACACAGACAACAAGACTGATAACACTAAACATGCTCTTCATCTGCGCCACCAGTTAAAGACACAATTAAAAGTGCTGTTTAACAGAGCAAGGACATTTTTCACAGTATGTCCAATTATATTTTCTTCTGGGGAAAGTCTTCTTCTATTTTCTATTTATATTTTCTTCTAGCTTTTAAGTTTGGCTGGAATAAAAATAGTTTTTAATTTTTTATGATAAATTATAAAGTTTTTATATTATTAGCCTCCTTAAGAATTCATTTTTCAGACTGACTTCAGAACAAACCACTGTTGTTCAATTACATGCCTAGTTAACCTAATTATCCTAAAGAAGCCTTTAAATGGCATTTTATCATCCATCAATATCTAATCGTATCATTCATCCATCCATCATTATATCAATCCATCTATCCAAATTTGTTCACTCCTATCCTTTGATCCAAAATGCATCATTCTATCTATTAATCTAGTTTTAGCATTCAATCTATCCATATTTTATAATTTTATCCATCTATCCATTTGTCCATCCATCTATCTACTTTTTTCATTCCATTCATCCATCCATCCATCCATCCAAAAAGTTTTATCATTAAATCTACCCATATTTTATCAATATATTTATCCCTCCATCCATGCACTGTTTAATCTTTTAATCTGTCTATTTGTTATTATTTTATCCATCCATCCACTGTTTTATCATTCCATCCATCCGTCTGTTTGTCCATCCACTGTTTTATCATTCCATCATTCCATCCATCCTCAAAACCAACCATCCATCATTTCATTATTCAATCCATCCATCCATCATTTTATCATTCCATCCATCATTTTACTATTCCATCTGTTCATCCATCCATCCATGCAATAATTTATCATTTCACCCATCCATAATTTTTAATATTCCATCCATCCATCCATCCATCCATACATCCATCCATCCATCCAGTGTTTTATCATTCCATCAATCCATCCATCCATCCATCCATCCATCCATCCAATGTTTTTTCCATTCCATTTGTTCATCCATCCATCCATCCATCCATCCTTCCATCCATGCAATAATTTATCATTTCACCCATCCATCATTTTATCATTCCATCCATCCATCCATCCATCCATCCATCCATCCATCCATCCATCCATCCATCCATCCATCCATCCATCCATCCATCCAATGTTTTACCATTCCATTTGTTCATCCATCCATCCATCCAAATTTTACCATTCCATTTGTTCATACATACATCCATCCTTCCATCCATGCAATAATTTATCATTTCACCCATTCATCATTTTATCATTCCATCCATCCAT